>NW_027394456.1:0-28578 GCF_049309525.1 Garra rufa | reverse complement strand
TCTGATATAACTGCCATAATTGCATGATATAAACTCACTATTCTGCCTTTTTTTGTAATAATTACATGACATAAACTCACTAATGCGCATTTTTTGCCATAATTGCATGATATAAATTCACTATTCTGCCTTTTTTTGTAATAATTACATAATATAAACTCCCTATTCTGACATTCGTGTCATAATTGCTAGATACAAACTAACTAATCTGACTTTACTGTCATAATTGCATGTTATAAACAAACTATTCTACCTTTTTGTCATAATTGCATGATATAAACTCACTCTTCTGACTTTTATGCCATAATTGCATGATATAAACTAACTAATGTGACTTTATTGTCATAATTGCAAGATATAAACTCACTATTCTGACTTCATTGTCATAACTGCAAGATATAAACTCACTATTCTGATATTACTGCCATAATTGCATGATATAAATTCACTATTCTGCCTTTTTTGTCATAACTGCATGATATAAACTCACTGTTCTGAATTTTGTGCCATAACTGCATGATATAAACTCACTCTTCTGACTTTTGTGCCATAATTGCAAGATATAAACTCACTATTCTGCCTATTTTTGTAATAATTACATGACATAAACTCACTAATGCGCCTTTTTTGTCATAATTGCATGATATAAACTCACTATTCTCACTTTTTTGCCATAATTGCATGATATAAATTCACTATTCTGCCTTTTTTTGTAATAATTAAATGATATAAACTCCCTATTCTGACATTCGTGTCATAATTGCTAGATACAAACTAACTAATCTGACTTTACTGTCATAATTGCATGTTATAAACAAACTATTCTACCTTTTTGTCATAATTGCATGATATAAACTCACTCTTCAGACTTTTATGCCATAATTGCATGATATAAAGTAACTAATGTGACTTTATTGTCATAATTGCAAGATATAAACTCACTATTCTGACTTCATTGTCATAACTGCAAGATATAAACTCACTATTCTGCCTTTTTTTGTAATAATTACATGATATAAACTCACTATTCTGCCTTTTTTGTCATAACTGCATGATATAAACTCACTCTTCTGACTTTTGTGCCATAATATCACGATATAAACTCACTATTCTGATATTACTGCCATAATTGCACGATATAAACTCACTATTCTGATATTACTGCCAAAATTGCATGATATAAACTCTCAATTCTGACATTCGTGTCATAATTGCTAGATACAAACTAACTAATCTGACTTTATTGTCATAATTGCATGATATAAACAAACTATTCTTCCTTTTTTGTCATAATTGCACGATATAAACTCACTATTTTTCCGTTTTGTCATAATTGCATGATATAAACTCACTCTTCTGACTTTTATGCCATAATTGTATGATACAAACTAACTAATCTGACTATATTGTCATAACTGCAAGATATAAACTCACTATTCTGACATTTTTTTCATAACTGCATGATATAAACTCACTATTCTGAGATTAGTGCCATAATTGCTTGATATTAATTCACTATTCTGCCTTTTTTTGTAATAATTACATTATATACACTCACTATTCTCACTTTTTTGTCATAATTGCATGATATAAAGTAACTATTCTGATTTTTGTGCCATAATTGCATGATATAAACTCACTATTCTCACTGTTTTGTCATAATTACATGATATAAAGTAACTCTTCTGACTTTTGTGCCATAATTGCATGATATAAACTCACTATTCTGATATTACTGCCATAATTGCATGATATAAACTCACTATTCTGACATTCGTGTCATAATTGCTAGATACAAACTAACTAATCTGACTTTACTGTCATAATTGCATGATATAAACTCACTCTTCTGACTTTTATGCCATAATTGCATGATTCAAACTAAATAATGTGACTTTATTGTCATAACTGCAAGATATAAACTCACTATTCTGCCTTTTTTTGTAATAATTACATGATATAAACTCACTATTCTGCCTTTTTTGTCATAACTGCATTTTATAAACTCACTCTTCTGACTTTTGTGCCATAATTGCACGATATAAACTGTATTCTGACATTCGTGTCATAATTGCATGATACAAACTAACTAATCTGATATTACTGCCATAATTGCATGATATAAACTCACTATTCTGACATTCGTGTCATGATTGCATGATACAAACTCACTCTTCTAACTTTTGTGCCATAATTGCATGATATAAACTCACTATTCTGCCTTTTTATGTAATTATTACATGATATAAACTCACTAATCTGCCTTTTTTGTCATAATTGCATGATATAAACTCACTATTCTCACTTTTTTGCCATAATTGCATGATATAAATTCACTATTCTGCCTTTTTTTGTAATAATTACATGATATAAACTCACTATTCTGCCTTTTTGTCATAATTGCATGATATAAACTCACTATTCTGATATTACTGCCATAATTGCATGATATAAATTCACTATTCTGCCTTTTTTGTAATAATTACATGATATAAACTCACTATTCTGAATTTTGTACCATAATTGCATGATATAAACTCACTATTCTGATATTACTGCCATAATTGCATGATATAAACTCACTATTCTGACATTCGTGTCATAATTGCTAGATACAAACTAACTAATCTGACTTTACTGTCATAATTGCATGATATAAACAAACTATTCTACCTTTTTTTGTCATAATTGCATGATATAAACTCACTCTTCTGACTTGTATGCCATAATTGCATGATTCAAACTAACTAATGTGACTTTATTGTCATAACTGCAAGATATAAACTCACTATTCTGACTTTTTTGTCATAATTGCATGATATAAATTCACCATTCTGCCTTTTTTGTAATAATTACATGATATACACACACTATTCTGCCTTTTTTGTCATAATTGCATGATATAAACTCACTATTCTCACTTTTTTGCCATAATTGCATGATATAAATTCACTATTCTGCCTTTTTTTGTAATAATTACATGATATAAACTCCCTATTTTGACATTCGTGTCATAATTGCTAGATACAAACTAACTAATCTGACTTTACTGTCATAATTGCATGTTATAAACAAACTATTCTACCTTTTTGTCATAATTGCATGATATAAACTCACTCTTCTGACTTTTATGCCATAACTGCATGATATAAACTAACTAATGTGACTTTATTGTCATAATTGCAAGATATAAACTCACTATTCTGACTTCATTGTCATAACTGCAAGATATAAACTCACTATTCTGCCTTTTTTGTAATAATTGCATGATATAAACTCACTATTCTGCCTTTTTTGTCATAACTGCATGATATAAACTCACTCTTCTGACTTTTGTGCCATAATTGCAGGATATAAACTAACTAATGTGACTTTATTGTCATAATTGCTAGATACAAACTAACTAATCTGACTTTACTGTCATAATTGCATGTTATAAACAAACTATTCTACCTTTTTGTCATAATTGCATGATATAAACTCACTCTTCTGACTTTTATGCCATAACTGCATGATATAAACTAACTAATGTGACTTTATTGTCATAATTGCAAGATATAAACTCACTATTCTGACTTCATTGTCATAACTGCAAGATATAAACTCACTATTCTGCCTTTTTTGTCATAACTGCATGATATAAACTCACTCTTCTGACTTTTGTGCCATAATTGCACGATATAAACTCACTATTCTGATATTACTGCCATAATTGCAAGATATAAACTCACTATTCTGCCTTTTTTTGTAATAATTACATGACATAAACTCACTAATGCGCCTTTTTTGTCATAATTGCATGATATAAACTCACTATTCTCACTTTTTTGCCATAATTGCATGATATAAATTCACTATTCTGATTTTCGTATCATAATTGCGTAATATAAACTCACTATTATGACTTTTTTCGTCATAATTGCATGATATAAACTCACTATTCTGACTTTTGTGTCATAATTGCATGATATAAATTCACTATTCTGCCTTTTTTTGTCATAATTGGATGATATAAACTCACTATTCTGACTTTCGTGTCATAATTGCTTGATATAAACTCACTATTCTGACTTTCTTCTCATAATTGCATGATATAAGCTAACTGTTCTGACTTTCGTGTCATAATTTGATGATATAAACTCACTATTCTGACTTTTGTGTCATAATTGCAAGATATAAACTCACTATTCGGACTTTTGTGTCATATTTGCATGATATAAACTCACTATTCTGACTTTTTTGTCATAATTGCATAATATAAACTCACTATTCTGACTTTCGTATCATAATTGCATGATATAAACTCATTATTCTGACTTCCGTATCATAATTGCATGATATAAACTCACTATTCTGACTTTTTTTTCATAATTGCATGATATAAACTCACTATTCTGACTTTCGTGTCATAATTGGATGATATAAACTCTCTATTCTGACTTTTTTGTCATAATTGCATGATATAAACTCACTATTATGACTTTTTTCGTCATAATTGCATGATATAAACTCACTATTCTGACTTTTGTGTCATAATTGCATGATATAAACTCACTATTCTGACTTTCGTATCATAATTGCATGATATAAACTCACTATTCTGACTTTCGTATCATAATTGCATGATATAAACTCACTATTCTGCCTTTTTGTCATAATTGCATAATATAAACTCACTATTCTGACTTTTGTGTCATAATTGCATTATATAAACTAACTGTTCTGACTTTCGTGTCATAACTGCATAATATAAACTCACTATTCTGACTTTCGTGTCATATTTTCATGATATAAACTCACTATTCTGACTTTTGTGTGATAATTGCATGATATAAACTCACTATTCTGACTTTTTTTGTCATAATTGCATGATATAAACTCACTATTCTGACTTTCTTGTCATAATTGCATGATATAAACTCACTATTCTGACTTTTGTGTCATTATTGCATTATATAAACTAATTGTTCTGACTTTCGTGTCATAACTGCATGATATAAACTCACTATTCTGACTTTCGTGTCATATTTTCATGATATAAACTCACTATTCTGACTTTCGTATCATAATTGCATGATATAAATTCACTATTCTGACTTTCGTGTCATATTTGCATGATATAAACTCACTATTCTGACTTTTTTGTAATAATTACATATAAACTCACTATTCTGACTTTCGTATGATAATTGCATGATATAAACTCACTATTCTGACTTTCGTATGGTAATTCCATGATATAAACTCACTATTCTGACTTTTTTTGTCATAATTGCATGATATAAACTCACTATTCTGACTTTCCTGTCATAATTGCATGATATAAACTCACTATTCTGACTTTTGTGTCATTATTGCATTATATAAACTAATTGTTCTGACTTTCGTGTCATAACTGCATGATATAAACTCACTATTCTGACTTTCGTGTCATATTTTCATGATATAAACTCACTATTCTGACTTTCGTATCATAATTGCATGATATAAACTCAATATTCTGACTTTCGTGTCATAATTGCATGATATAAACTCACTATTCTGACTTTTGTATCATAATTGCATGATATAAACTCACTATTCTGACTTTCCTGTCATAATTGCATGATATAAACTCACTATTCTGACTTTCCTGTCATAATTGCATGATATAAACTCACTATTCTGACTTTCCTGTCATAATTGCATGATATAAACTCTCTATTCTGACTTTTTTGTCATAATTGCATGATATAAACTCACTATTCTGACTTTCGTGTCAAAATTGCATGATATAAACTCACTATTCTGACTTTCCTGTCATAATTGCATGATATAAACTCACTATTCTGACTTTCGTGTCATAATTGGATGATATAAACTGTCTATTCTGACTTTTTTGTCATAATTGCATGATATAAACTCACTATTCTGACTTTCATGTCATAATTGCATGATATAAACTCACTATTCTGACTTTTTTTTCATAATTGCATGATATAAACTCACTATTCTGACTTTCCTGACATAATTGCATGATATAAACTCACTATTCTGACTTTCGTATCATAATTGCATGATATAAACTCACTATTCTGACTTTCGTATCATAATTGCATGATATAAAATCACTATTCTGACTTTTTTTCATAATTGCATGATATAAAATCACTATTCTGACTTTCCTGACATAATTGCATGAGATAAACTCACTATTCTGACTTTCGTGTCATAATTGGATGATATAAACTCTCTATTCTGACTTTTTTGTCATAATTGCATGATATAAACTCACTATTATGACTTTTTTCGTCATAATTGCATGATATAAACTCACTATTCTGACTTTTGTGTCATAATTGCATGATATAAATTCACTATTCTGCCTTTTTTTGTCATAATTGGATGATATAAACTCACTATTCTGACTTTCGTGTCATAATTGCTTGATATAAACTCACTATTCTGACTTTCTTCTCATAATTGCATGATATAAGCTAACTGTTCTGACTTTCGTGTCATAATTTGATGATATAAACTCACTATTCTGACTTTTGTGTCATAATTGCATGATATAAACTCACTATTCGGACTTTTGTATCATAACTGCATGACATAAACTCACTATTCTGACTTTCGTGTCATATTTGCATGATATAAACTCACTATTCTGACTTTTTTGTCATAATTGCATAATATAAACTCACTATTCTGACTTTCGGATCATAATTGCATGATATAAACTCATTATTCTGACTTCCGTATCATAATTGCATGATATAAACTCACTATTCTGACTTTTTTTTCATAATTGCATGACATAAACTCACTATTCTGACTTTCGTGTCATAATTGGATTATATAAACTCTCTATTCTGACTTTTTTGTCATAATTGCATGATATAAACTCACTATTATGACTTTTTTCGTCATAATTGCATGATATAAACTCACTATTCTGACTTTCTTGTCATAATTGCATGATATAAACTCACTATTCTGACTTTTGTATCATTATTGCATTATATAAACTAATTGTTCTGACTTTCGTGTCATAACTGCATGATATAAACTCACTATTCTGACTTTCGTGTCATATTTTCATGATATAAACTCACTATTCTGACTTTCGTATCATAATTGCATGATATAAATTCACTATTCTGACTTTCGTGTCATATTTGCATGATATAAACTCACTATTCTGACGTTTTTGTAATAATTGCATATAAACTCACTATTCTGACTTTCGTATGATAATTGCATGATATAAACTCACTATTCTGACTTTCGTATGGTAATTCCATGATATAAACTCACTATTCTGACTTTTGTGTGATAATTGCATGATATAAACTCACTATTCTGCCTTTTTTTGTCATAATTGCATGATATAAACTCACTATTCTGACTTTCCTGTCATAATTGCATGATATAAACTCACTATTCTGACTTTTTTGTAATAATTGCATATAAACTCACTATTCTGACTTTCGTATGATAATTGCATGATATGAACTCACTATTCTGACTTTTGTGTCATAACTGCATGATATAAACTCACTATTCTGACTTTCGTGTCATATTTGCATGATATAAACTCAGTATTCTGACTTTCGTATAATAATTGCATGATATAAACTCACTATTCTGACTTTCGTATCATAATTGCATGATATAAACTCACTATTCTGCCTTTTTGTCATAATTGCATTATATAAACTAACTATTCTGACTTTTTTGTCATAATTGCATGATATAAACTCACAATTCTGACTTTCCTGACATAATTACAAGATATAAACTCACTATTCTGACTTTCGTGTAAAAATTGCATGATATAAACTCACTATTCTGACTTTTGTGTCATAATTGCATGATATAAACTCACTGTTCTGACTTTCGTGTCATATTTGCATGATATAAACTCACTATTCTGACTTTTGTGTCATAATTGGATGATATAAACTCTCTATTCTGACTTTTTTGTCATAATTGCATGATATAAACTCACTATTCTGACTTTCCTGTCATAATTGCATAATATAAACTCACTATTCTGACTTTTGTGTCATAATTGCATTATATAAACTAACTGTTCTGACTTTCGTGTCATAACTGCATAATATAAACTCACTATTCTGACTTTCGTGTCATATTTTCATGATATAAACTCACTATTCTGACTTTTGTGTCATATTTGCATGATATAAACTCACTATTCTGACTTTTTTGTAATAATTGCATATAAACTCACTATTCTGACTTTCGTATGATAATTGCATGATATAAACTCACTATTCTGACATTCGTATGATAATTGCATGATATAAACTCACTATTCTGACTTTTGTGTGATAATTGCCTGATATAAACTCACTATTCTGACTTTTTTTGTCATAATTGCATGATATAAACTCGCTATTCTGAGTTTCCTGTCATAATTGCATGATATAAACTCACTATTCTGACTTTTGTGTCATTATTGCATTATATAAACTAATTGTTCTGACTTTCGTGTCATAACTGCATGATATAAACTCACTATTCTGACTTTCGTGTCATATTTTCATGATATAAACTCACTATTCTGACTTTCGTATCATAATTGCATGATATAAACTCAATATTCTGACTTTCGTGTCATAATTGCATGATATAAACTCACTATTCTGACTTTTGTATCATAACTGCATGATATAAACTCACTTTTCTGACGTTCGTGTCATAATTGCATGATATAAACTCACTATTCTGACTTTCCTGTCATAATTGCATGATATAAACTCACTATTCTGACTTTCCTGTCATAATTGCATGATATAAACTCACTATTCTGACTTTCCTGTCATAATTGCATGATATAAACTCTCTATTCTGACTTTTTTGTCATAATTGCATGATATAAACTCACTATTCTGACTTTTTTGTCATAATTGCATGATATAAACTCACTATTCTGACTTTCGTGTCAAAATTGCATGATATAAACTCACTATTCTGACTTTCCTGTCATAATTGCATGATATAAACTCACTATTATGACTTTCGTGTCATAATTGGATGATATAAACTGTCTATTCTGACTTTTTTGTCATAATTGCATGATATAAACTCACTATTCTGACTTTCATGTCATAATTGCATGATATAAACTCACTATTCTGACTTTTTTTTCATGATTGCATGATATAAACTCACTATTCTGACTTTCCTGACATAATTGCATGATATAAACTCACTATTCTGACTTTCGTATCATAATTGCATGATATAAACTCACTATTCTGACTTTCGTATCATAATTGCATGATATAAAATCACTACTCTGACTTTTTTTCATAATTGCATGATATAAACTCACTATTCTGACTTTCCTGACATAATTGCATGAGATAAACTCACTATTCTGACTTTCGTGTCATAATTGGATGATATAAACTCTCTATTCTGACTTTTTTGTCATAATTGCATGATATAAACTCACTATTCTGACTTTCGTGTCATAACTGCATTATATAAACTCACTATTCTGATTTTCGTATCATAATTGCGTAATATAAACTCACTATTATGACTTTTTTCGTCATAATTGCATGATATAAACTCACTATTCTGACTTTTGTGTCATAATTGCATGATATAAATTCACTATTCTGCCTTTTTTTGTCATAATTGGATGATATAAACTCACTATTCTGACTTTCGTGTCATAATTGCTTGATATAAACTCACTATTCTGACTTTCTTCTCATAATTGCATGATATAAGCTAACTGTTCTGACTTTCGTGTCATAATTTGATGATATAAACTCACTATTCTGACTTTTGTGTCATAATTGCATGATATAAACTCACTATTCAGACTTTTGTGTCATAACTGCATGATATAAACTCACTATTCTGACTTTCGTGTCATATTAGCATGATATAAACTCACTATTCTGACTTTTTTGTCATAATTGCATAATATAAACTCACTATTCTGACTTTCGTATCATAATTGCGTGATATAAACTCACAATTCTGACTTTCCTGACATAATTGCAAGATATAAACTCACTATTCTGACTTTCGTGTAATAATTGCATGATATAAACTCACTATTCTGACTTTTGTGTCATAATTGCATGATATAAACTCACTATTCTGACTTTCGTGTCATATTTGCATGATATAAACTCACTATTCTGACTTTTGTGTCATAATTGCATGATATAAACTCACTATTCTGACTTTCCTGTCATAATTGCATAATATAAACTCACTATTCTGACTTTCGTATGATAATTGCATGATATAAACTCACTATTCTGACTTTTGTGTCATAATTGCATGATATAAACTCACTATTCTGACTTTCTTGTCATAATTGCATAATATAAACTCACTATTCTGACTTTCGTATCATAATTGCATGATATAAACTCACTATTTTGACTTTCGTGTCATAATTGCTTGATATAAACTCACTATTCTGACTTTCTTCTCATAATAGCATGATATAAGCTAACTGTTCTGACTTTTTTGTCATAATTGCATGATATAAAATCACAATTCTGACTTTCCTGACATAATTGCATGATATAAACTCACTATTCTGACTTTCGTGTCATAATTGGATGATATAAACTCTCTAATCTTACTTTTTTGTCATAATTGCATGATATAAACTCACTATTATGACTTTTTTTCGTCATAATTGCATGATATAAACTCACTATTCTGACTTTTCTTGTCATAATTGGATGATATAAACTCACTATTCTGACTTTCGTGTCATAATTGCTTGATATAAACTCACTATTCTGACTTTCGTGTCATAATTGCACGATATAAACTCACTATTCTGATTTTCCTATCATAATTATGTGATATAAACTCACTATTATGACTTTTTTCGTCATAATTGCATAATATAAACTCACTATTCTGACTTTCGTTTCATATTTGCATGATATAAACTCACTATTCTGACTTTTGTGTCACAATTGCATGATATAAACTCACTATTCTGCCTTTTTTGTCTTAATTGCATGATATAAACTCACTATTCTGACTTTTGTGTCATAATTGCATTATATAAACTAATTGTTTTGACTTTCGTGTCATAACTGCATGATATAAACTCACTATTCTGACTTTCGTGTCATAATTGGATGATATAAACTCTCTATTCTGACTTTTTTGTCATAATTGCATGATATAAACTCACTATTTTGACTTTCGTGTCATAATTGCATGACATAAACTCACTATTCTGATTTTCGTATCATAATTGCGTGATATAAACTCACTATTATGACTTTTGTGTCATAATTGCATGATATAAACTCACTATTCTGACTTTTGTGTCATAATTGGACGATATAAACTCACTATTCTGACTTTCGTGTTATAATTGCTTGATATAAACTCACTATTCTGCCTTTTTTGTCATAGTTGCATGATATAAGCTAACTGTTCTGACTTTCGTGTCATAATTGCATGATATAAACTCACAATTATGACTTTTTTCGTCATAATTGCATGATATAAACTCACTATTCTGACTTTTGTGTCATAATTGCATGATATAAATTCACTATTCTGACTTTTTTTGTCATAATTGGATGATATAAACTCACTATTCTGACTTTCGTGTCATAATTGCTTGATATAAACTAACTATTCTGACTTTTTTGTCATAATTGCGTGATATAAACTCACAATTCTGACTTTCCTGACATAATTGCATGATATAAACTCACTATTCTGACTTTTGTGTCATAATTGCATTATATAAACTAATTGTTATGACTTTCGTGTCATAACTGCATGATATAAACTCACTATTCTGACTTTCGTGTCATATTTTCATGATATAAACTCACTATTCTGACTTTCGTATCATAATTGCATGATATAAACTCATTATTCTGACTTTTTTTATCATAATTGCATGATATAAACTCACTATTCTGACTTTTTTTTCATAATTGCATGATATAAACTCACTATTCTGACTTTCCTGACATAATTGCATGATATAAACTCACTATTCTGACTTTCGTGTCATAATTGGATGATATAAACTGTCTATTCTTACTTTTTTGTCATAATTGCATGATATAAACTCACTATTATGACTTTTTTCGTCATAATTACATGATATAAACTCACTATTCTGACTTTTGTGTCATAATTGCATGATATAAATTCACTATTCTGACTTTCGTATCATAATTGCATGATATAAACTCACTATTCTGACTTTTTTTCATAATTGCATGATATAAACTCACTATTCTGACTTTCGTGTCATAAATGGATGATATAAACTCTCTATTCTGACTTTTTTGTCATAATTGCATGATATAAACTCACTATTATTCCTTTTATTGTCATAATAGCATGATATAAACTCACTAGTCTGACTTTCTTTTCATAATTGCATGACATGAACTCACTATTCTTCCTTTTATTGTCATAATAGCATGATATAAACTCACTATTCTGACTTTCGTGTCAGAATTGCAGGATATAAACTCATTATTCTGAGTTTCGTATCATAATTGCATGATATAAACTCACTATTCTGCCTTTTTGTCATAATTGCATGATATAAACTAACTATTCTGACTTTTGTGTCATAATTCCATGATATAAACTCACTATTCTGACTTTCGTGTCATATTTGCATGATATAAACTCACTATTCTGACTTTCGTATCATAATTGCATGATATAAACTCACTATTCTGACTTTTTGTCATAATTGTATGATATAAACTAACTATTCTGACTTTTTTGTCATAATTGCGTGATATAAACTCACAATTCTGACTTTCCTGACATAATTGCAAGATATAAACTCACTTTTCTGACTTTCGTGTAATAATTGCATGATATAAACTCACTATTCTGACTTTTGTGTCATAATTGCATGATATAAACTCACTATTCTGACTTTCGTGTCATATTTGCATGATATAAACTCACTATTCTGACTTTTGTGTCATAATTGCATGATATAAACTCACTATTCTGACTTTCCTGTCATAATTGCATAATATAAACTCACTATTCTGACTTTCGTATGATAATTGCATGATATAAACTCACTATTCTGACTTTTGTGTCATAATTGCATGATATAAACTCACTATTCTGACTTTCTTGTCATAATTGCATAATATAAACTCACTATTCTGACTTTCGTATCATAATTGCATGATATAAACTCACTATTTTGACTTTCGTGTCATAATTGCTTGATATAAACTCACTATTCTGACTTTCTTCTCATAATTGCATGATATAAGCTAACTGTTCTGACTTTTTTGTCATAATTGCATGATATAAACTCACAATTCTGACTTTCCTGACATAATTGCATGATATAAACTCACTATTCTGACTTTCGTGTCATAATTGGATGATATAAACTCTCTAATCTTACTTTTTTGTCATAATTGCATGATATAAACTCACTATTATGACTTTTTTCGTCATAATTGCATGATATAAACTCACTATTCTGACTTTCGTGTCATAATTGCTTGATATAAACTCACTATTCTGACTTTCGTGTCATAATTGCACGATATAAACTCACTATTCTGATTTTCCTATCATAATTATGTGATATAAACTCACTATTATGACTTTTTTCGTCATAATTGCATGATATAAACTCACTATTCTGACTTTTGTGTCATAATTGCATGATATAAGCTAACTGTTCTGACTTTTGTGTCATAATTGCATGATATAAACTCACTATTCTGACTTTTGTGTCATAATTGCATGATATAAACTCACTATTCTGACTTTCGTTTCATATTTGCATGATATAAACTCACTATTCTGACTTTCGTATCATAATTGCATGATATAAACTCACTATTCTGACTTTCGTGTCATAATTGGTTGATATAAACTCACTATTCTGACTTTCTTCTCATAATTGCATGATATAAGCTAACTGTTCTGACTTTTTTGTCATAATTGCATGATATAAACTCACAATTCTGACTTTCCTGACATAATCGCATGATATAAACTCACTATTCTGACATTCGTGTCATAATTGCTTGATATAAACTCACTATTCTGACTTTCTTCTCATAATTGCATGATATAAGCTAACTGTTCTGACTTTTTTGTCATAATTGCATGATATAAACTCACTATTCTGACTTTTGTGTCATAATTGCATGATATAAACTCACTATTCTGACTTTTGTGTCATAATTGCATGATATAAACTCACTATTCTGACTTTCGTGTCATATTTGCATGATATAAACTCACTATTCTGACTTTTTTGTAATAATTGCATATAAACTCACTATTCTGACTTTCGTATGATAATTGCATGATATAAACTCACTATTCTGCCTTTTTTGTCATAATTGCATGATATAAACTCACTATTCTGACTTTTGTGTTATAACTGCATGATATAAACTCACTATTCTGCCTTTTTTGTCATAATTGCATTATATAAACTAATTGTTCTGACTTTCGTGTCATAACTGCATGATATAAACTCACTATTCTGACTTTCGTGTCATAATTGGATGATATAAACTCACTATTTTGACTTTCGTGTCATAATTGCATGACATAAACTCACTATTCTGATTTTCGTATCATAATTGCGTGATATAAACTCACTATTATGACTTTTTCCGTCAGAATTGCATGATATAAACTCACTATTCTGACTTTTGTGTCATAATTGCATGATATAAATTCACTATTCTGACTTTTTTTGTCATAATTGGATGATATAAACTCACTATTCTGACTTTCGTGTCATAATTGCATGATATAAACTCACTATTCTGCCTTTTTTGTCATAGTTGCATGATATAAGCTAACTGTTCTGACTTTCGTGTCATAATTGCATGATATAAACTCACTATTCTGACTTTTGTGTCATAATTGGACGATATAAACTCACTATTCTGACTTTCGTGTTATAATTGCTTGATATAAACTCACTATTCTGCCTTTTTTGTCATAGTTGCATGATATAAGTTAACTGTTCTGACTTTCGTGTCATAATTGCCTGATATAAACACACTATTCTGACTTTCGTGTCATATTTGCATGATATAAACTCACTATTCAGACTTTTGTGTCATAACTGCATGATATAAACTCACTATTCTGACTTTCGTGTCATATTTGCATGATATAAACCCACTATTCTGAATTTTTTGTCATAAATGCATGATATAAACTCACTATTCTGACTTTCGTATGATAATTGCATGATATAAACTCATTATTCTGACTTTCGTGTCATAATTGCATGATATAAACTCACTATTCTGACTTTCGTTTCATATTTGCATGATATAAACTCACTATTCTGACTTTCGTATCATAATTGCATGATATAAACTCACTATTCTGACTTTCCTGACATAATCGCGTGATAAGAACTCACTATTCTGACTTTCTTCTCATAATTGCATGATATAAGCTAACTGTTCTGACTTTTTTTGTCATAATTGTATGATATAAACTCACAATTATGACTTTTTTCGTCATAATTGCATGATATAAACTCACTATTCTGACTTTTGTGTCATAATTGCATGATATAAATTCACTATTCTGACTTTTTTTTGTCATAATTGGATGATATAAACTCACTATTCTGACTTTCGTGTCATAATTGCTTGATATAAACTAACTATTCTGACTTTTTTGTCATAATTGCGTGATATAAACTCACAATTCTGACTTTCCTGACATAATTGCATGATATAAACTCACTATTCTGACTTTTGTGTAATAATTGCATTATATAAACTAATTGTTCTGACTTTCGTGTCATAACTGCATGATATAAACTCACTATTCTGACTTTCTTCTCATAATTGCATGATATAAGCTAACTGTTCTGACTTTTTTGTCATAATTGCATGATATAAACTCACAATTCTGACTTTCCTGACATAATTGCATGATATAAACTCACTATTCTGACTTTCGTGTCATAATTGGATGATATAAACTCTCTAATCTTACTTTTTTGTCATAATTGCATGATATAAACTCACTATTATGACTTTTTTCGTCATAATTGCATGATATAAACTCACTATTCTGACTTTCGTGTCATAATTGCTTGATATAAACTCACTATTCTGACTTTCGTGTCATAATTGCACGATATAAACTCACTATTCTGATTTTCCTATCATAATTATGTGATATAAACTCACTATTATGACTTTTTTCGTCATAATTGCATGATATAAACTCACTATTCTGACTTTTGTGTCATAATTGCATGATATAAGCTAACTGTTCTGACTTTTGTGTCATAATTGCATGATATAAACTCACTATTCTGACTTTTGTGTCATAATTGCATGATATAAACTCACTATTCTGACTTTCGTTTCATATTTGCATGATATAAACTCACTATTCTGACTTTCGTATCATAATTGCATGATATAAACTCACTATTCTGACTTTCGTGTCATAATTGCTTGATATAAACTCACTATTCTGACTTTCTTCTCATAATTGCATGATATAAGCTAACTGTTCTGACTTTTTTGTCATAATTGCATGATATAAACTCACAATTCTGACTTTCCTGACATAATCGCATGATATAAACTCACTATTCTGACATTCGTGTCATAATTGCTTGATATAAACTCACTATTCTGACTTTCTTCTCATAATTGCATGATATAAGCTAACTGTTCTGACTTTTTTGTCATAATTGCATGATATAAACTCACTATTCTGACTTTTGTGTCATAATTGCATGATATAAACTCACTATTCTGACTTTTGTGTCATAATTGCATGATATAAACTCACTATTCTGACTTTCGTGTCATATTTGCATGATATAAACTCACTATTCTGACTTTTTTGTAATAATTGCATATAAACTCACTATTCTGACTTTCGTATGATAATTGCATGATATAAACTCACTATTCTGACTTTTGTGTCATAATTGCATGATATAAACTCACTATTCTGCCTTTTTTGTCATAATTGCATGATATAAACTCACTATTCTGACTTTTGTGTCATAACTGCATGATATAAACTCACTATTCTGCCTTTTTTGTCATAATTGCATTATATAAACTAATTGTTCTGACTTTCGTGTCATAACTGCATGATATAAACTCACTATTCTGACTTTCGTGTCATAATTGGATGATATAAACTCACTATTTTGACTTTCGTGTCATAATTGCATGACATAAACTCACTATTCTGATTTTCGTATCATAATTGCGTGATATAAACTCACTATTATGACTTTTTCCGTCAGAATTGCATGATATAAACTCACTATTCTGACTTTTGTGTCATATTTGCATGATATAAATTCACTATTCTGACTTTTTTTGTCATAATTGGATGATATAAACTCACTATTCTGACTTTCGTGTCATAATTGCATGATATAAACTCACTATTCTGACTTTCCTGACATAATCGCATGATAAGAACTCACTATTCTGACTTTCGTGTCATAATTGCTTGATATAAACTCACTATTCTGCCTTTTTTGTCATAGTTGCATGATATAAGCTAACTGTTCTGACTTTCGTGTCATAATTGCATGATATAAACTCACTATTCTGACTTTTGTGTCATAATTGGACGATATAAACTCACTATTCTGACTTTCGTGTTATAATTGCTTGATATAAACTCACTATTCTGCCTTTTTTGTCATAGTTGCATGATATAGGTTAACTGTTCTGACTTTCGTGTCATAATTGCCTGATATAAACTCACTATTCTGACTTTCGTGTTATAATTGCTTGATATAAACTCACTATTCTGACTTTTGTGTCATAATTGCATGATATAAACACACTATTCTGACTTTCGTGTCATATTTGCATGATATAAACTCACTATTCAGACTTTTGTGTCATAACTGCATGATATAAACTCACTATTCTGACTTTCGTGTCATATTTGCATGATATAAACCCACTATTCTGAATTTTTTGTCATAAATGCATGATATAAACTCACTATTCTGACTTTCGTATGATAATTGCATGATATAAACTCATTATTCTGACTTTCGTGTCATAATTGCATGATATAAACTCACTATTCTTACTTTCGTATCATAATTGCATGATATAAACTCACTATTCTGACTTTCGTGTCATAATTGCTTGATATAAACTCACTATTCTGACTTTCTTCTCATAATTGCATGATATAAGCTAACTGTTCTGACTTTTTTGTCATAATTGCATGATATAAACTCACAATTCTGACTTTCCTGACATAATCGCATGATATAAACTCACTATTCTGACTTTCTTCTCATAATTGCATGATATAAGCTAACTGTTCTGACTTTTTTGTCATAATTGCATGATATAAACTCACTATTCTGACTTTTGTGTCATAATTGCATGATATAAACTCACTATTCTGACTTTTGTGTCATAATTGCATGATATAAACTCACTATTCTGACTTTCGTGTCATATTTGCATGATATAAACTCACTATTCTGACTTTTTTGTAATAATTGCATATAAACTCACTATTCTGACTTTCGTATGATAATTGCATGATATAAACTCACTATTCTGACTTTTGTGTCATAATTGCATGATATAAACTCACTATTCTGCCTTTTTTGTCATAATTGCATGATATAAACTCACTATTCTGACTTTTGTGTCATAACTGCATGATATAAACTCACTATTCTGCCTTTTTTGTCATAATTGCATTATATAAACTAATTGTTCTGACTTTCGTGTCATAACTGCATGATATAAACTCACTATTCTGACTTTCGTGTCATAATTGGATGATATAAACTCACTATTTTGACTTTCGTGTCATAATTGCATGACATAAACTCACTATTCTGATTTTCGTATCATAATTGCGTGATATAAACTCACTATTATGACTTTTTCCGTCAGAATTGCATGATATAAACTCACTATTCTGACTTTTGTGTCATATTTGCATGATATAAATTCACTATTCTGACTTTTTTTGTCATAATTGGATGATATAAACTCACTATTCTGACTTTCGTGTCATAATTGCATGATATAAACTCACTATTCTGACTTTCCTGACATAATCGCATGATAAGAACTCACTATTCTGACTTTCGTGTCATAATTGCTTGATATAAACTCACTATTCTGCCTTTTTTGTCATAGTTGCATGATATAAGCTAACTGTTCTGACTTTCGTGTCATAATTGCATGATATAAACTCACTATTCTGACTTTTGTGTCATAATTGGACGATATAAACTCACTATTCTGACTTTCGTGTTATAATTGCTTGATATAAACTCACTATTCTGCCTTTTTTGTCATAGTTGCATGATATAGGTTAACTGTTCTGACTTTCGTGTCATAATTGCCTGATATAAACTCACTATTCTGACTTTTGTGTCATAATTGCATGATATAAACACACTATTCTGACTTTCGTGTCATATTTGCATGATATAAACTCACTATTCAGACTTTTGTGTCATAACTGCATGATATAAACTTACTATTCTGACTTTCGTGTCATATTTGCATGATATAAACCCACTATTCTGAATTTTTTGTCATAAATGCATGATATAAACTCACTATTCTGACTTTCGTATGATAATTGCATGATATAAACTCACTATTCTGACTTTCGTTTCATATTTGCATGATATAAACTCACTATTCTGACTTTCGTATCATAATTGCATGATATAAACTCACTATTCTGACTTTCCTGACATAATCGCGTGATAAGAACTCACTATTCTGACTTTCTTCTCATAATTGCATGATATAAGCTAACTGTTCTGACTTTTTTTGTCATAATTGCATGATATAAACTCACAATTATGACTTTTTTCGTCATAATTGCATGATATAAACTCACTATTCTGACTTTTGTGTCATAATTGCATGATATAAATTCACTATTCTGACTTTTTTTTGTCATAATTGGATGATATAAACTCACTATTCTGACTTTCGTGTCATAATTGCTTGATATAAACTAACTATTCTGACTTTTTTGTCATAATTGCGTGATATAAACTCACAATTCTGACTTTCCTGACATAATTGCATGATATAAACTCACTATTCTGACTTTTGTGTCATAATTGCATTATATAAACTAATTGTTCTGACTTTCGTGTCATAACTGCATGATATAAACTCACTATTCTGACTTTCGTGTCATATTTGCATGATATAAACTCACTATTCTGACTTTTTTGTCATAATTGCATAATATAAACTCACTATTCTGACTTTCGTATCATAATTGCATGATATAAACTCATTATTCTGACTTTTGTATCATAATTGCATGATATAAACTCACTATTCTGACTTTCTTTTCATAATTGCATGATATAAACTCACTATTCTGACTTTCCTGACATAATTGCATGATATAAACTCACTATTCTGACTTTCGTGTCATAATTGGATGATATAAACTCTCTATTCTTACTTTTTTGTCATAATTGCATGATATAAACTCACTATTATGACTTTTTTCGTCATAATTGCATGATATAAACTCACTATTCTGACTTTTTTGTCATAATTGGATGATATAAACTCACTATTCTGACTTTCGTGTCATAATTGCTTGATATAAACTCACTATTCTGACTTTCGTGTCATAATTGCACGATATAAACTCACTATTCTGATTTTCCTATCATAATTATGTGATATAAACTCACTATTATGACTTTTTTCGTCATAATTGCATGATATAAACTCACTATTCTGACTTTCGTTTCATATTTGCATGATATAAACTCACTATTCTGACTTTCGTATCATAATTGCATGATACAAACTCACTATTCTGACTTTCCTGACATAATCGCATGATATAAACTCACTATTCTGACTTTCGTGTCATAATTGCTTGATATAAACTCACTATTCTGACTTTCTTCTCATAATTGCATGATATAAGCTAACTGTTCTGACTTTTTTGTCATAATTGCATGATATAAACTCACAATTCTGACTTTCCTAACATAATCGCATGATATAAACTCACTATTCTGACTTTCGTGTCATAATTGCTTGATATAAACTCACTATTCTGACTTTCTTCTCATAATTGCATGATATAAGCTAACTGTTCTGACTTTTTTGTCATAATTGCATGATATAAACTCACTATTCTGACTTTTGTGTCATAATTGCATGATATAAACTCACTATTCTGACTTTTGTGTCATAATTGCATGATATAAACTCACTATTCTGACTTTCGTGTCATATTTGCATGATATAAACTCACTATTCTGACTTTTTTGTAATAATTGCATATAAACTCACTATTCTGACTTTCGTATGATAATTGCATGATATAAACTCACTATTCTGACTTTCGTATGGTAATTACATGATATAAACTCACTATTCTGACTTTTGTGTCATAATTGCATGATATAAACTCACTATTCTGCCTTTTTTGTCTTAATTGCATGATATAAACTCACTATTCTGACTTTTGTGTCATAATTGCATTATATAAACTAATTGTTTTTACTTTCGTGTCATAACTGCATGATATAAACTCACTATTCTGACTTTCGTGTCATAATTGGATGATATAAACTCTCTATTCTGACTTTTTTGTCATAATTGCATGATATAAACTCACTATTTTGACTTTCGTGTCATAATTGCATGACATAAACTCACTATTCTGATTTTCGTATCATAATTGCGTGATATAAACTCACTATTATGACTTTTTTCGTCATAATTGCATGATATAAACTCACTATTCTGACTTTTGTGTCATAACTGCATGATATAAACTCACTATTCTGACTTTCGTGTCATAATTGGATGATATAAACTCTCTATTCTGACTTTTTTGTCATAATTGCATGATATAAACTCACTATTTTGACTTTCGTGTCATAATTGCATGACATAAACTCACTATTCTGATTTTCGTATCATAATTGCGTGATATAAACTCACTATTATGACTTTTTTCGTCATAATTGCATGATATAAACTCACTATTCTGACTTTTGTGTCATAACTGCATGATATAAACTCACTATTCTGACTTTCGTGTCATAATTGGATGATATAAACTCTCTATTCTGACTTTTTTGTCATAATTGCATGATATAAACTCACTATTTTGACTTTCGTGTCATAATTGCATGACATAAATTCACTATTCTGATTTTCGTATCATAATTGCGTGATATAAACTCACTATTATGACTTTTTTCGTCATAATTGCATGATATAAACTCACTATTCTGACTTTTGTGTCATAATTGCATGATATAAACTCACTATTCTGACTTTCTTGTCATAATTGCATAATATAAACTCACTATTCTGACTTTCGTATCATAATTGCATGATATAAACTCACTATTTTGACTTTCGTGTCATAATTGCTTGATATAAACTCACTATTCTGACTTTCTTCTCATAATTGCATGATATAAGCTAACTGTTCTGACTTTTTTGTCATAATTGCATGATATAAACTCACAATTCTGACTTTCCTGACATAATTGCATGATATAAACTCACTATTCTGACTTTCGTGTCATAATTGGATGATATAAACTCTCTAATCTTACTTTTTTGTCATAATTGCATGATATAAACTCACTATTATGACTTTTTTCGTCATAATTGCATGATATAAACTCACTATTCTGACTTTCGTGTCATAATTGCTTGATATAAACTCACTATTCTGACTTTCGTGTCATAATTGCATGATATAAACTCACTATTATGACTTTTCTTGTCATAATTGGATGATATAAACTCACTATTCTGACTTTCGTGTCATAATTGCTTGATATAAACTCACTATTCTGACTTTCGTGTCATAATTGCACGATATAAACTCACTATTCTGATTTTCCTATCATAATTATGTGATATAAACTCACTATTATGACTTTTTTCGTCATAATTGCATGATATAAACTCACTATTCTGACTTTCGTTTCATATTTGCATGATATAAACTCACTATTCTGACTTTCGTATCATAATTGCATGATATAAACTCACTATTCTGACTTTCCTGACATAATCGCATGATATAAACTCACTATTCTGACTTTCGTGTCATAATTGCTTGATATAAACTCACTATTCTGACTTTCTTCTCATAATTGCATGATATAAGCTAACTGTTCTGACTTTTTTGTCATAATTGCATGATATAAACTCACAATTCTGACTTTCCTGACATAATCGCATGATATAAACTCACTATTCTGACTTTCGTGTCATAATTGCTTGATATAAACTCACTATTCTGACTTTTGTGTCATAATTGCATGATATAAGCTAACTGTTCTGACTTTTTTGTCATAATTGCATGATATAAACTCACTATTCTGACTTTTGTGTCATAATTGCATGATATAAACTCACTATTCTGACTTTTGTGTCATAATTGCATGATATAAACTCACTATTCTGACTTTCGTGTCATATTTGCATGATATAAACTCACTATTCTGACTTTTTTGTAATAATTGCATATAAACTCACTATTCTGACTTTCGTATGATAATTGCATGATATAAACTCACTATTCTGACTTTCGTATGGTAATTGCATGATATAAACTCACTATTCTGACTTTTGTGTCATAATTGCATGATATAAACTCACTATTCTGCCTTTTTTGTCTTAATTGCATGATATAAACTCACTATTCTGACTTTTGTGTCATAATTGCATTATATAAACTAATTGTTTTGACTTTCGTGTCATAATTGCATGATATAAACTCACTATTCTGACTTTTGTGTCATAATTGCATGATATAAACTCACTATTCTGACTTTCCTGTCATAATTGCATAATATAAACTCACTATTCTGACTTTCGTATGATAATTGCATGATATAAACTCACTATTCTGACTTTTGTGTCATAATTGCATGATATAAACTCACTATTCTGACTTTCTTGTCATAATTGCATAATATAAACTCACTATTCTGACTTTCGTATCATAATTGCATGATATAAACTCACTATTTTGACTTTCGTGTCATAATTGCTTGATATAAACTCACTATTCTGACTTTCTTCTCATAATTGCATGATATAAGCTAACTGTTCTGACTTTTTTGTCATAATTGCATGATATAAACTCACAATTCTGACTTTCCTGACATAATTGCATGATATAAACTCACTATTCTGACTTTCGTGTCATAATTGGATGATATAAACTCTCTAATCTTACTTTTTTGTCATAATTGCATGATATAAACTCACTATTATGACTTTTTTCGTCATAATTGCATGATATAAACTCACTATTCTGACTTTTCTTGTCATAATTGGATGATATAAACTCACTATTCTGACTTTCGTGTCATAATTGCTTGATATAAACTCACTATTCTGACTTTCGTGTCATAATTGCACGATATAAACTCACTATTCTGACTTTCGTGTCATAATTGCTTGATATAAACTCACTATTCTGACTTTCTTCTCATAATTGCATGATATAAGCTAACTGTTCTGACTTTTTTGTCATAATTGCATGATATAAACTCACAATTCTGACTTTCCTAACATAATCGCATGATATAAACTCACTATTCTGACTTTCGTGTCATAATTGCTTGATATAAACTCACTATTCTGACTTTCTTCTCATAATTGCATGATATAAGCTAACTGTTCTGACTTTTTTGTCATAATTGCATGATATAAACTCACTATTCTGACTTTTGTGTCATAATTGCATGATATAAACTCACTATTCTGACTTTTGTGTCATAATTGCATGATATAAACTCACTATTCTGACTTTCGTGTCATATTTGCATGATATAAACTCACTATTCTGACTTTTTTGTAATAATTGCATATAAACTCACTATTCTGACTTTCGTATGATAATTGCATGATATAAACTCACTATTCTGACTTTCGTATGGTAATTGCATGATATAAACTCACTATTCTGACTTTTGTGTCATAATTGCATGATATAAACTCACTATTCTGCCTTTTTTGTCTTAATTGCATGATATAAACTCACTATTCTGACTTTTGTGTCATAATTGCATTATATAAACTAATTGTTTTGACTTTCTTGTCATAACTGCATGATATAAACTCACTATTCTGACTTTCGTGTCATAATTGGATGATATAAACTCTCTATTCTGACTTTTTTGTCATAATTGCATGATATAAACTCACTATTTTGACTTTCGTGTCATAATTGCATGACATGAACTCACTATTCTGATTTTCGTATCATAATTGCGTGATATAAACTCACTATTATGACTTTTTTCGTCATAATTGCATGATATAAACTCACTATTCTGACTTTTGTGTTATAATTGCTTGATATAAACTCACTATTCTGCCTTTTTTGTCATAGTTGCATGATATAAGCTAACTGTTCTGACTTTCGTGTCATAATT
This sequence comes from Garra rufa, assembly GCF_049309525.1. Taxonomy (NCBI): domain Eukaryota; kingdom Metazoa; phylum Chordata; class Actinopteri; order Cypriniformes; family Cyprinidae; genus Garra; species Garra rufa. The sequence goes on along the minus strand of NW_027394456.1, from coordinate 3,119 downwards.
GCATGATATAAACTCACAATTATGACTTTTTTCGTCATAATTGCATGATATAAACTCTCTAATCTTACTTTTTTGTCATAATTGCATGATATAAACTCACTATTATGACTTTTTTCGTCATAATTGCATGATATAAACTCACTATTCTGACTTTCGTGTCATAATTGCTTGATATAAACTCACTATTCTGACTTTCGTGTCATAATTGCACGATATAAACTCACTATTCTGATTTTCCTATCATAATTATGTGATATAAACTCACTATTATGACTTTTTTCGTCATAATTGCATGATATAAACTCACTATTCTGACTTTTGTGTCATAATTGCATGATATAAGCTAACTGTTCTGACTTTTGTGTCATAATTGCATGATATAAACTCACTATTCTGACTTTTGTGTCATAATTGCATGATATAAACTCACTATTCTGACTTTCGTTTCATATTTGCATGATATAAACTCACTATTCTGACTTTCGTATCATAATTGCATGATATAAACTCACTATTCTGACTTTCGTGTCATAATTGCTTGATATAAACTCACTATTCTGACTTTCTTCTCATAATTGCATGATATAAGCTAACTGTTCTGACTTTTTTGTCATAATTGCATGATATAAACTCACAATTCTGACTTTCCTGACATAATCGCATGATATAAACTCACTATTCTGACATTCGTGTCATAATTGCTTGATATAAACTCACTATTCTGACTTTCTTCTCATAATTGCATGATATAAGCTAACTGTTCTGACTTTTTTGTCATAATTGCATGATATAAACTCACTATTCTGACTTTTGTGTCATAATTGCATGATATAAACTCACTATTCTGACTTTTGTGTCATAATTGCATGATATAAACTCACTATTCTGACTTTCGTGTCATATTTGCATGATATAAACTCACTATTCTGACTTTTTTGTAATAATTGCATATAAACTCACTATTCTGACTTTCGTATGATAATTGCATGATATAAACTCACTATTCTGACTTTTGTGTCATAATTGCATGATATAAACTCACTATTCTGCCTTTTTTGTCATAATTGCATGATATAAACTCACTATTCTGACTTTTGTGTCATAACTGCATGATATAAACTCACTATTCTGCCTTTTTTGTCATAATTGCATTATATAAACTAATTGTTCTGACTTTCGTGTCATAACTGCATGATATAAACTCACTATTCTGACTTTCGTGTCATAATTGGATGATATAAACTCACTATTTTGACTTTCGTGTCATAATTGCATGACATAAACTCACTATTCTGATTTTCGTATCATAATTGCGTGATATAAACTCACTATTATGACTTTTTCCGTCAGAATTGCATGATATAAACTCACTATTCTGACTTTTGTGTCATATTTGCATGATATAAATTCACTATTCTGACTTTTTTTGTCATAATTGGATGATATAAACTCACTATTCTGACTTTCGTGTCATAATTGCATGATATAAACTCACTATTCTGACTTTCCTGACATAATCGCATGATAAGAACTCACTATTCTGACTTTCGTGTCATAATTGCTTGATATAAACTCACTATTCTGCCTTTTTTGTCATAGTTGCATGATATAAGCTAACTGTTCTGACTTTCGTGTCATAATTGCATGATATAAACTCACTATTCTGACTTTTGTGTCATAATTGGACGATATAAACTCACTATTCTGACTTTCGTGTTATAATTGCTTGATATAAACTCACTATTCTGCCTTTTTTGTCATAGTTGCATGATATAGGTTAACTGTTCTGACTTTCGTGTCATAATTGCCTGATATAAACTCACTATTCTGACTTTCGTGTTATAATTGCTTGATATAAACTCACTATTCTGACTTTTGTGTCATAATTGCATGATATAAACACACTATTCTGACTTTCGTGTCATATTTGCATGATATAAACTCACTATTCAGACTTTTGTGTCATAACTGCATGATATAAACTCACTATTCTGACTTTCGTGTCATATTTGCATGATATAAACCCACTATTCTGAATTTTTTGTCATAAATGCATGATATAAACTCACTATTCTGACTTTCGTATGATAATTGCATGATATAAACTCATTATTCTGACTTTCGTGTCATAATTGCATGATATAAACTCACTATTCTTACTTTCGTATCATAATTGCATGATATAAACTCACTATTCTGACTTTCGTGTCATAATTGCTTGATATAAACTCACTATTCTGACTTTCTTCTCATAATTGCATGATATAAGCTAACTGTTCTGACTTTTTTGTCATAATTGCATGATATAAACTCACAATTCTGACTTTCCTGACATAATCGCATGATATAAACTCACTATTCTGACTTTCTTCTCATAATTGCATGATATAAGCTAACTGTTCTGACTTTTTTGTCATAATTGCATGATATAAACTCACTATTCTGACTTTTGTGTCATAATTGCATGATATAAACTCACTATTCTGACTTTTGTGTCATAATTGCATGATATAAACTCACTATTCTGACTTTCGTGTCATATTTGCATGATATAAACTCACTATTCTGACTTTTTTGTAATAATTGCATATAAACTCACTATTCTGACTTTCGTATGATAATTGCATGATATAAACTCACTATTCTGACTTTTGTGTCATAATTGCATGATATAAACTCACTATTCTGCCTTTTTTGTCATAATTGCATGATATAAACTCACTATTCTGACTTTTGTGTCATAACTGCATGATATAAACTCACTATTCTGCCTTTTTTGTCATAATTGCATTATATAAACTAATTGTTCTGACTTTCGTGTCATAACTGCATGATATAAACTCACTATTCTGACTTTCGTGTCATAATTGGATGATATAAACTCACTATTTTGACTTTCGTGTCATAATTGCATGACATAAACTCACTATTCTGATTTTCGTATCATAATTGCGTGATATAAACTCACTATTATGACTTTTTCCGTCAGAATTGCATGATATAAACTCACTATTCTGACTTTTGTGTCATATTTGCATGATATAAATTCACTATTCTGACTTTTTTTGTCATAATTGGATGATATAAACTCACTATTCTGACTTTCGTGTCATAATTGC
>NW_027394455.1:0-27500 GCF_049309525.1 Garra rufa | reverse complement strand
TGGAGTCTTTTGTGGCGGTGACATGAGAAGAAAGTCTGTCTCGCTCCCAAATCAGCCACCTTTCCTGTCTCTTTCTCGCTGTGGTTCTTAACTCACATTGAAAAGACTGAATACAAAGGGTCTGCCGAGGTATTTATTAAACTCAATGAGATTAATTACATTCAGCGTCTGATTCTCCCGCTTCCTCATAATGCACGTAAAGAGCGCGAAAGCTGATAATGCTTCACATGAACCTTCGACATCTTGAATGAGCGCCAATTAATTTGACATTTGGCCAGATAATGAAGAGCTGAGGACCTCAGTGATGAATAACACAACAAAAGAGTCACGCTCATCAACAAGATGAAACACAACTAACATGTTAGTTTCATCTTCTGTATTAGTCCTCTTTCATCGATATCGACCAAAAATCTGTTTATATAAACTCATAGTTTTTCAGAATCAGCAAAATAAACGGAATCATACAAAATGCATGTTATTTTATATTTATTACTGACCTGAATAAGATATTTCACATAAAAGATGTTTACATATAGAGAAAATAATAGCTGAATTTATTAAAATTACCCCCTTCAGAAGTTTACATACACTTAATACAGTTTTTTTTTTTTTTACCTGAATTATTATTATTATTTGTCTAGTGATAGTTGTTCATGAGTCCTTTGTCCTGAACTGTTAAACTGCCTGCTGTTCTTCAGAAAAATCCTTCAGGTTCCACAAATTCTTTGGTTTTCAGCATATTTGTGTATTTGAACTCTTTCCAACAATGACTGTATGATTTTGAGATCCATCTTTTCACACTGAGGACATCTGAGGGACTCATATGCAACTATTACAGAAGGTTCAAACACTCACTGATACTTCAAGAGCTGGGGGTGAAAACTTTTAAACAGAATGCAGATGCGTACATGTTTCTTATTTTGCCTAAATATTTTTTTTTTCCATTTAGTATTGCCCTTAAGAGGCTACAGAAGATGTTTTCCAGTAGACAAAGTAAGTTAAATTTTTACTCTTACTTTTTGATCTTAGAGTTTTTACTCTTTTGGTTTTTCCTTCTGAAGCATCAGTGAATGTTTGAACCTTCTGTAATAGTTGCATATGAGTCCCTCAGTTGTCCTCAGTGTGAAAAGATGGTTTTCAAAATCATAAAGTCAGTTTTGGATTTTAATGGCAAAGTGGCTAGATTTCATTTCTTTTCTTTATTAAGTTCATTTAGAAGTATGTTTAGAACATTTTAGGTTTGTTAAATTCAAGTTTTTGTTTTTTTTAAAGTAACGACCAAGTGGCCAGCGGCAATAAGTTGAGCATGTTTGATAAATTTAGCCTTCTCAAATCAACACCACTTGCCTAAAATAAAATCTATAGACGTAAAACACTTGATGCATTTCACAATATTAATTTCAACATGTAACCCAGATAAATGAGCTCTGTTAGATGTATATTCAAACGTTTGTGCGGAGAGTGAAAGCTAAAGCACGCTTTGCAGGATATAGAAGCGCCAACATGAGCACTGGCATTTTTTTTTTCTTAATAACAGTGGAAACCTAAAATACGCCATCATTTTTGCTCATAAAGGTAAGAGTAATACATCATTTGGAACTGCAAAAGGTCTTTTATTTGTGTGCACTCACAATATCAATAAAACGTTGTGCTTTTGTAAAACAGCTAAAGATGCACTTTCTGGAGGGGCACATCACAAAAATGACACGAAACTCAGAGAATATTCACAGACATGATAAATATATCTATAGAATGCCTTAAATCACTACTTTAAAACAAAATAATTAATGTAATAAAATAATGTTATATTGCTTAAAGTTAATGCAAAAATTCCACCTACTCCGCTCAAAAAACAGTCCGCGGCGTGGCATCCAACCTGTCTTCACATTTAACTTGAAAACAGCAATAAAAACGTAGGCTTCAAGTTAACAGGCTGATTTATGAGAAAAATAAATAAATGCTGGCAAAGTTAGGCTTGTTGGATTGTCTGAGGTAGGCTAAATGTTGTATTCCTACTATTAGGCTATGACTTATTAACAAAGATTTTTTTATTGACTTTTTTTTTTATCTCTGATTTCATGAGACATTGTTTTTATGAAATTTTTTAACATGCATTCAAATATTTTTTCATGTTTAATTCATGCTGCAAATATTAAAGTGGAAAAGATCATTGATTCTCATGCCGTTTGATCTGAGGCGAGTATAATTATCTCACTACAAATTAAAGAGCGTAAAAACACATTTATTGCATTTTATAATAAAATTGGCAGAATTTATAGGCTGAGATTATTTAATTAATTATTGCTACAAATAATGAATGAAAACGGACTTTAAATATTATTTCCAAGCATTTATACCGTAAATAAAACAGCTTGTGAATACTCACGTAACATTATGTACTTAAGAAAAATCAACAAGACCGTACGATTTTTTTGCATATGGGCCAAGGGTTGACTTGCTGCACCTCTGAAGAAGCTGCGCCTGCTGTGCTTCTGAAGAAAAGCAGGCATTTTAACTGTTTAGGACAAACAAGGAACTCATGAACAACTATCACTAAACAAAAAAACACAGCTGTGGATCATTCAAGATCAATCAAGCATATGTAAACTTTTGCACAGGGTCATTTTTATAAATTCAACTATTATTTTCTCTTGTGGACTATATTTTATGTGAGAGGTCAGCACTAAATAAAAATAACATGCATTTTGTATAATCCCTCTTATTTTGGTAAAATAAATATGATTTTGCAGATTCTGAAAGGGGGATGTAAACTTTTGACCTCAACTGTATAATACTAATTTATTATTAGGTCACAGTAAACATGTAATAAAGCTATGAAAAACTGGTTCTGCCTCTAGAGTACAAAGGAAAAGGTAATTGTGAAAAATAAATGTAACTTTGCATATGGGCATGTATGCATTAAATTGATCAAAAGTGGCAGTAAAGACATTTATAATGCTACGAAATGTTTCCACCTAAAGTATCAAATCAGCACATTAGAATGATTTCTGAAGGATCACTGAAGACTGGATTAATGATGCTGAAAATTCAGCTTTGATCACAGAAATAAATTACATTTTACAATGTATTCAAATAGAAAACAGTTAATTTAAATTATAATAATATTTCACAATTTTACTGTATTCTTGATTAAATAAATGCAGCCTTGGTGAGCAGGAGAGACCAAATTAATTTCAACCAAATTAAACCTTAAGTCAAAAATATCTGTATTTAATAAACTGCAAAAATGCATTTCTTACTTAGATTTTTTTTTGTCTTGTTTCCAGCCAAAATAACTAAAAATTCTAAAATCAAGTAGGATTTTCTAGAAAAGAAAAAACAAGTCAAATTTGCCAAAAAAAAAAGGTGTGTTTTTGAAAAAAGTCAAAAAGTGTGTGATTTTTTTGCTTACCCCATTGGAAGATTATTTAGTTTGTTCTAAGCAAAAACTCACTTAATTTTAACTTTTTTTTCTGAAAACAAGAAAATAAGTTTTACTTATTCCTTCTTGATTTAAGAATTTTTAGATATTTTGGCTGGAAACAAGACAAAAAATCCAAGTAAGAAAAGCATTTTTTTAGCAGTGTATAATGTTGTTTAAGACTCATAGTGAAATACTGGTAAAGTTTTAAACTTCTAGGCCGTTTATTATCTGAATTCCTTAATTAAACACCAGAAACATCAGTTTGACTTCCTGAAGAGCATAAATATCACTTCCAGGGTTTGAGAGCAGTGCGACACTGACTGTCAAGAGCGGACAGCGTTTCATTCACACTCTCTCTCACTGGTCATCATCTGTCCTGATGTGCTGTAGTCGTCATGGTAATAATATCATCCAATCACAGCAGCGCGCAAAGGAAAAGCTCTAACACTTCCTGTCCCTGTTGATTAGAACATGTGGCATGAAAAAACAACACACTTCCTCAGAGTTCCTCTTTCTACAAATCCTCTAACATTCAAACATTTCATGGCATTTTGAAAGTCAGACTCGTCACTCTATTAGAAAAAAATATAAACTGATTTGTCTTAAGCCTTACAGATAATAACTTTTGTAGACTTTTATATATTACTAACATTGTATGATAAAAAAATCTGATCTAAACAGTGCAAAAAAAGGTAATTATATTCAATGTTTATTGTAAAAAAAGTATACATAAAAATGTGTGTGTATATACATGATGCGTATATATTAATTATTAAAATTATGTTGTAAAATTAGCTATTATTTGTGAAACTGCTTAAAAAGAAAATATGAAAGTATAAATTTAAATATATATATATATATATATATATATATATATATATATATATAAACAGAAATTATTTGTGAAAATAATTTTAAAATTACATAATTGTGTAAAATATGACCTAAACAGAGAATAGAAATAATTGTAATTAACAAAAGAGAAAAAAATATTTCAAAATATGCATGAAAATATATTTTATAATTGTTTATTATTATGAAATTATACAAAATGTATAATCTTTCTTTCTTTTTCTAAAATATGGTTTTGACAGAAATAATCTGTGAAAATTATATTAGAAAATTTAATCATATAAGCATAACATTTGTTAAATATATTCTAAATATAAAAAAATCACAAAATTTGTATCACATAAACAGTGAGCAAAATAATTTAATATCTCTAATTTTAATACTGTATATCTTTTAATATCTCAAAATTATGAGATACTACATCATAGCTATGACATAAAAATGTAAAACAGCGACTAAAAAGAAATGAGAAATTAGAAGACAAGACATAATTATAACAAAAAGACAGCAGTAATTAGATAAATGTTATGAAATTAAGTCAAAATAATGACACAATGTAAGAATTCTGAAAAAAAAAAAAATCTGAAATTAGTAGATAAAAAGTTAAAATTCTGACATGAAAGTTGGAAATTAGGAGATAAAAAAATCTAAATTATGACAAAAAAGCAAGAATTAGGAGATATAGTAGAAATGATGACACAAAGACAAAATTATGACATAAAAAGCAGAAATTAGGATATTAAAATACAAAATTATGTCAACAAGCATGAATAAGGAGATAAAAAAGTAGAAGTGATCACACAAAGTCGAATTTATGACAAAAGCAGAAATTAGGAGATAAAAAGTATAAATTATGACATATAAACTCAAAATTATGGCATAAAAAGCAGATATTAAGAGATAAAAAGTAAAAGTGATGACACAAAGTCGAAATTATGACAAAAAGCAGAAATTAGGAGATAAAAAGTATGAATTATGACAAACTCAAAATTATGGCATATTAAGAGATAAAAAGTAAAAGTGATGACATAAAGATGAAATTATGACATAAAAAGCAGAAATTAGGAGGTAAAAAGTAGAAATGATACAAACACAAAATCGAAATTCTGACAAAAATAGCAGAAATTAGGAAATAAAAAGCAGAAATTAGGAGATAAAAAGACAAAATTATGACAAAAAGCAGAAATTAGGAGATCAAAAAAGTATATGACACAAAGTTGACATTAGGAGATAAAGAGCAGAAATTAGGAGATAAAAACATGAAATTATGACATAAAAGCAGAAATTAGGATATTAAAAAAAATCTAAATTATGACACAAAATCTAAATTGCGACATAAAGAGCAGAAATTAGAAGATAAAAGTAAAATTATGACACATAAAATCTAAATTATGACATGAAAAGCAGAAATTAGGAGGTAAAAAGTAGAAATGATACAAACACAAAATCGAAATTCTGACAAAAATAGCAGAAATTAGGAAATAAAAAGCAGAAATTAGGAGATAAAAAGACAAAATTATGACAAAAAGCAGAAATTAGGAGATCAAAAAAGTATATGACACAAAGTTGACATTAGGAGATAAAGAGCAGAAATTAGGAGATAAAAACATGAAATTATGACATAAAAGCAGAAATTAGGATATTAAAAAAAATCTAAATTATGACACAAAATCTAAATTGCGACATAAAGAGCAGAAATTAGAAGATAAAAGTAAAATTATGACACATAAAATCTAAATTATGACATGAAAAGCAGAAATTAGGATATTAAAAGACAAAATTATGACAAAAAGCAAGAATTAGCAGATAAAAAGTAGAAGTGATAACACAAAATTGAAATTATGACATACAAGAGCAGAAATTAGGAAATAGAAAGGTATAAATTATGACACAAAAAGTCGAAATTATGACATAAAAGGCAGAAATGAGATAAAAAGTAGAAATGATGACAAAGATGAAATTATGACGAAATTGAAATTGACAAAAGCAGAAATTAGGAGATTTAAAAAATCCAAATTATGACATAAAAAGCAGAAATTAGGTTAAAAAGTTATTAGATTTAAAATGATAGATTATGACATAAATTAGGTCATAATTATATAAAAATTCAAAAAGTCAAAATTATGACAAGTAGCCTTGTATCCTGACAAAAAAGATTAAAAAATACAATGAAATAAATGACTACAAAATTATAATCATACAGTGTATATTTTCAGCAGCTGAGTAACTATCATGACTGTAAATGCAAATGGCAGCTTGACTCCATTACACAACTGACCTCTAATGCCATTAGCTGCGTTTACATGTCACTGCAAAACTGATTACAACAGATTATGATCCGTCGTGCACTACTGACCTCCTTTATAGCAGACCCTTTAGCACAATGTCAACCTCAGCGGTGGCCTTACATTCTGTGATTATTGTGTGAATATGCTCTCACTGAATATGGAGGATCACGTGTCTCAGTCAGTCACGTAATCAACAGAAGCTCACCACAAAGTCACAGCATGCCGTGCAAGTATTTGTGTAAGTCATTAGGCATGTTTATACAGGCCAACAGTGAAAAACAAAGGCTGGAAAGTTTGACAAACATCTCCTGTGACATGTTTATGAGAAGTCAAGTGAACCTTAGATGCAACAGCAATTTCAAAATACATTATATTTTAAATATAAATATCAATAGCAGGGCTAACACCTGACAATACATAATCCAAACAGAAATGTTCATCTATTTCATAAATTAGGTTAAAAATCATAATTATGACATAAAAAGTCACAATTATAATACTACATCATAGCTCTGACATAAAAATATAAAATGAGTAAAAAAACCGAGAAATTAGGAGATAAAGTCAGAATTGTTACAAAAAGTCAAAATGACAAGTCGTAGAAATTAGCAGCTACAAAATTATGACAAAATGTTGAAATTATGACAGAAAAGCAGCAATTAGGAGATAAAAAAGAAATGATTACATAAAAAGCAGAAATTAGGAGACAAAATCACAATTATGACAAAAAGTTGAAATTATGGCATAAAAGCAGCAATTAGGAGATAACACGCTAAAATTATGACAGAAGTTTAAAATTATTGCACTAAATTAACATTATGGCATAAAAAGCATTAATTAGGAGATAAGAAGTTGAAAATATGACACAAAGTTGAAATAATGACATAAAAAGCATAGGAGATAAAAAGTCGAAATTGTGACAAAAAGTTGAAAGTATGGTATAAAAAGCAGAAATTTAGGGATAAGAATAAATTACTACATAAAAAGCAGAAATTAGCAGATAAAAGTCAAAATTATGACACAATGTTGAAATTATGACAGAAAGGCATAAATTAGGAGATAAAAAGAAATGACTACATAAAAAGCAGAAATGAGAAGACAAAATCACAATTATGACACAAAAAGTTGAAATTATGGCATAAAAGCAGCAATTAGGAGATAACACGCTAAAATTATGACAGAAGTTTAAAATTATTGCACTAAATTAACATTATGGCATAAAAAGCATTAATTAGGAGCACTGTAAGAAAAAGAAGTTGATTCAACTTAAAGTAAGTGTTCATGCTGCCTTAATATTTTAAGTTTAGTCAACATGAAATGTTAAGTTGTACTACATGAAAACGTGGATATTTGAGTTGAGTAAACTTAAAATTAAGGCAGCACGAACACTTACATTTTTAAGTTGAAACAACTTTTTATTATATACAGTGAGATAAGAAGTTGAAAATATGACACAAAGTTGAAAATATGACACAAAGTTGAAATTATGGCATAAAAACTGAAATTAGGAGATAAACAGTTGAAATTATGACACAAAGTTGAAATAATGACATAAAAAGCAGAAAGTAGGAGATAAATAGTCGAAATTGTGACAAAAAGTTGAAAGTATGGTATAAAAAGCAGAAATTTAGGGATAAGAATAAATTACTACATAAAAAGCAGAAATTAGCAGCTAAAAAGTCAAAATTATGACAGCCATAATTAGCAGATAAAAGTCAAAATTATGACATAATGTTGAAATTATGACAGAAAAGCATAAATTAGGAGATAAAAAGAAATGACTACATAAAAAGCAGAAATGAGAAGACAAAATCACAATTATGGCACAAAAAGTTATGGCATAAAAGTAGAAATGAGGAGATAAAACGCTAAAATTATGACACAGAAATTTTAAATTATAGCACTAAATTAACATGATGGCATAAAAAGCATAAATTAGGAGATAAGAAGTTGAAAATATGACACATAATGTTGAAATTATGGCATAAAAAAACTGAAATTAAGAGATAAGAAGTTGAAAATATGACACAAAGTTGAAAAAAAAAATTAAATTAAGAGATAAGCAGTTGAAATTGTGACACATAAAATTGTGACACATAAAGTTGAAATTATGGCATAAAAAGCCAAAATTAGGAAATTCTGAATTTAGGAGATAAAAAAATCACAATTATGACACAAAGTTGAAATAATGACGTAAAAAGCAAAAATTTAGAGATAAAAAGATTAAGTTACTACATAAAAAGCAGAAATTAGAAAATAAAAAGGTAACACTTTACAATAAGGGGACATAAATAATCATGTACTAATGCCATTAATACTTCATTCATCACATGTTGATGATTATTAAAGGCGTTGAATATGAACTAATGAAGAGCTATCCTTAATTACGACTGGAGTCATATGGATTCATGCATGAATAACGGCAGCCTTAACTACATTTTAGTACATGTTTGATAGTTAATGCATTAATTAACATTTATGGGTAAACTAAATCAAACACCCTTTTAAGAAGGAATAATAAATACTCTGACTTTGAAATTAATTTAAATTATTTAATACTATCATAATTTGAGCATTTGACATCTTCAGCTTTGTCAAAAACATTGGTTGGCAAAGGATGGTTTTGGGTAGTTAATAATGTGTTAGCCATGTTTGGCCCTCTCAAGTAAAGTCATGTGAAAATCAACTTTAACAAGCCATTAGTTAATGTTAGTTTGTGGGTAGTTAATAATGAGTAAGCTATGTTCGGTTTTCAACATAAAAAGTTGTAATTATGGCATAAAAAGCAGAAATTAGCAGATACTAAACTGAAATTATGACACTAAATTAAAATTACGGCATAAAAAAAATGAAATTGAAGAAGATAAGAAACTGACATTATGACATAAAAAGCTGAAATTTGGAGATAAGATGTAAAAAATTATGAGACAAACTTGAAATGATGGCATAAAAAGATAAAATAAGACAAAATTGAAATAATGACATGAAAAGACGAAAGTAGGAGATAAAAAGTCAAAATTATGACAAAAAGTACAAAATTGACATTATGGCATAAAAACTGAAATTAGGAGATAATGTGTTGAAATTGAATAATTACCAGATAAAAAGTAACATAAAAAGTAGAAATAAAGAGTCAAATTAAATAGTCGTTGAGATAAAATGTAGAAATTATGACATTAAAAGCTGAAATTTGGAGATAAGATGTTAAAAATTATGAGACAAAGTTGAAATTATGACATAAAAAGTTAAAATGATGGCATAAAAAGATAAAATAAGACAAAATTGAAATAATGACATGAAAAGATGAAAGTATAGGAGATAAAAAGTCAAAATTATGACCAAAAGTACAAAATTGACATTATGGCATAAAAACTGAAATTAGGAGATAATGTGTTGAAATTGAATAATTACCAGATAAAAAGTAACATAAAAAGTAGAAATAAAGAGTCAAATTAAATAGTCGTTGAGATAAAATGTAGAAATTATGACATTAAAAGCTGAAATTTGGAGATAAGATGTAAAAAATTATGAGACAAAGTTGAAATGATGGCATAAAAAGATAAAATAAGACAAAATTGAAATAATGACATGAAAAGACGAAAGTAGGAGATTAAAAGTCAAAATTATGACAAAAGTACAAAATTGACATTATGGCATAAAAACTGAAATTAGGAGATAATGTGTTGAAATTGAATAATTACCAGATAAAAAGTAACATAAAAAGTAGAAATAAAGAATCAAATTAAATAGTTGTTGAGATAAAATGTAGAAATTATGACATTAAAAGCTGAAATTTGGAGATAAGATGTTAAAAATTATGAGACAAAGTTGAAATTATGACATAAAAAGTTCAAATGATGGCATAAAAAGATGAAATTATAAGACAAAATTGAAATAATGACATGAAAAGATGAAAGTATAGGAGATAAAAAGTCAAAATTATGACCAAAAGTACAAAATTGACATTATGGCATAAAAACTGAAATTAGGAGATAATGTGTTGAAATTGAATAATTACCAGATAAAAAGTAACATAAAAAGTAGAAATAAAGAGTCAAATTAAATAGTCGTTGAGATAAAATGTAGAAATTATTACATTAAAAGCTGAAATTTGGAGATAAGATGTTAAAAATTATGAGACAAAGTTGAAATTATGACATAAAAAGTTCAAATGATGGCATAAAAAGATGAAATTATAAGACAAAATTGAAATAATGACATGAAAAGATGAAAGTATAGGAGATAAAAAGTCAAAATTATGACCAAAAGTACAAAATTGACATTATGGCATAAAAACTGAAATTAGGAGATAATGTGTTGAAATTGAATAATTACCAGATAAAAAGTAACATAAAAAGTAGAAATAAAGAGTCAAATTAAATAGTCGTTGAGATAAAATGTAGAAATTATGACATTAAAAGCTGAAATTTGGAGATAAGATGTAAAAAATTATGAGACAAAGTTGAAATGATGGCATAAAAAGATAAAATAAGACAAAATTGAAATAATGACATGAAAAGACGAAAGTAGGAGATTAAAAGTCAAAATTATGACAAAAGTACAAAATTGACATTATGGCATAAAAACTGAAATTAGGAGATAATGTGTTGAAATTGAATAATTACCAGATAAAAAGTAACATAAAAAGTAGAAATAAAGAGTCAAATTAAATAGTCGTTGAGATAAAATGTAGAAATTATGACATTAAAAGCTGAAATTTGGAGATTAGATGTTAAAAATTATGAGACAAAGTTGAAATTATGACATAAAAAGTTCAAATGATGGCATAAAAAGATGAAATTATAAGACAAAATTGAAATAATGACATGAAAAGATGAAAGTATAGGAGATAAAAAGTCAAAATTATGACCAAAAGTACAAAATTGACATTATGGCATAAAAACTGAAATTAGGAGATAATGTGTTGAAATTGAATAATTACCAGATAAAAAGTAACATAAAAAGTAGAAATAAAGAGTCAAATTAAATAGTCGTTGAGATAAAATGTAGAAATTATGACATTAAAAGCTGAAATTTGGAGATAAGATGTTAAAAATTATGAGACAAAGTTGAAATTATGACATAAAAAGTTCAAATGATGGCATAAAAAGATGAAATTATAAGACAAAATTGAAATAATGACATGAAAAGATGAAAGTATAGGAGATAAAAAGTCAAAATTATGACCAAAAGTACAAAATTGACATTATGGCATAAAAACTGAAATTAGGAGATAATGTGTTGAAATTGAATAATTACCAGATAAAAAGTAACATAAAAAGTAGAAATAAAGAATCAAATTAAATAGTTGTTGAGACAAAATGTAGAAATGATATTAAAAGCTGAAATTTGGAGATAAGATGTTAAAAATTATGAGACAAAGTTAAAATGATGGCATAAAAAGATAAAATAAGACAAAATTGAAATAATGACATGAAAAGACGAAAGTAGGAGATAAAAAGTCAAAATTATGACAAAAAGTACAAAACTGACATTATGGCATAAAAACTAAAATTAGGAGATAATGTGTTGAAATTGAATAATTACCAGATAAAAAGTAACATAAAAAGTAGAAATAAAGAGTCAAATTAAATAGTCGTTGAGATAAAATGTAGAAATTATTACATTAAAAGTCATAATTATCATATAAAAAGTGATATAAAAATTAGAAGTAGAGCTAAACAGTCAAAATTATGATAGACCTTAAGAGATAAAAAGTTGTAATTATGGCATAAATAGAAATGAGGAGATAAAAAGTCATAATTACAGCATAACATGTACCAATTATGAAATACTATGTCATAATTATCAGATAAAAAGTCCAATTATAGTACAAATAAAGTAAAATGATGAAAAACTTAAATGATACAACAACCGAGACAGAAACATTAACTTCTATTTCTTTATTTCAACAAAACAAGAAGCTACATACATTTAAGAAAGTTTGCTTTGCAAAAACGTCACATGGCTCATAGCATCATAAACCAAACCCAGTTCAATATTAACAATAAGAAGACATTTGGACAATATAAAATATCTGTAATCTCAAAATAATCTGTGACACTCTGAAAGACAACAATTCAGTAGAAAGATAAGAGTTTGGTTTGCGTGTCTGTAGTGATTAGTCAGTGTGCGTATCTCTGCTCAGGTTAGTATTGCTCAGAACTGAGAAAATAGGCTGTTAAATGGTCGCTGTGTTTGTTTGACCTGCAAACAACACCCGAGGGACTAGAAACATGACCTTACTGCAAGTCTAAAAGGTTTTTTGGTATTTCAAGATGTGGGTTACACTAAAAGTATGATCCTAACAACAACTTGAATGTCTTGAAAAACAAGAACATTGTGGATTTTCTTTTGAATGAGTAAAGAAACCTGAAGAAAGTATACCTGAAACACTACTAGAGGAGGTATATCAGGAACTATATTTATCAGTTTGTGAAAAAAAATGCAAAGACCTTTGTTTTAGCCTAATAAATGAAGATTCATCTTGTTTCGCAACTCCCAACATCACAGTGAAATGCACAGTCTGCGCAAGACGTTTAATACATTATGAATAAAAGTACTGCCACTGAAAAGATGCAAACAGCAAAAGACCGAACTAAACGTGACGCACGATAGCGAGGAAAAGTGAGGTAGAAACACTGAGTATGTAAACGAGAACACTGAATAGAAATAACTTCTAACTAACAGAAGGAAAAAACGATTTCTCGCTGGCCTTACGTGGTACGAATATCCAGTTCACAGGAACAATAAAGACTAGCTTCTTATTGCGAATATAGATTTGCTGAAAATGTACTCAACCTCAGGTCATCCAAGACGTAGATGAGTTTGTTTCTTCAACATATTAGGAGAAATGCAGCATTACATCACTTGCTCACCAATGGATGTGAATGGGTGCCGTCAGAATGAGAGTCCGAACAGCTGATAACAACATCCACAAGTAATTCAAACCACTCCAGAAACATGTAACAAATCAAAACGAATTAAGAAACCAATCCATCATTAGGTCATTTTAGAGCCACTGCTTTCGAGTCTATAATGCATAATAACACGTCCTCCAGTGAAAAAGTCACTCTCCTGTTGTCTTCTCACATCAAAATCCAACCACATATTGGTTTATAACTGTTTTGGTCTGTTTTGGCTGGTAAACAGAGCTTGATCTGTGCACATTTCTCTCCTAAATCAAACCATGTGTCTTTTTACAGGAGGAAGCTATTTTGTGGACTTATATTTGAACTGGAAAGCAATGGTTTAAAGTTAAAAATCTTGTAATGAACGGTTTGTTTCTTACAAACACACTGCTTTTGGCTTCACAAGATGTTAACTGATGGACTGGAGTGGTGCCGATTACTTGTGGATTATTGTGATGTTTTTATCAGCTGTCTTGACTCTCATTCTGACGGCACCCATTCACTGCAGAGGATCCATTGGTGAGCAATTCATAATTTAAGTCATAAATATCCCATCATTTTGACTTTATCTCGTAATTTTACCTTTAAGGGGATAATTTGTAATCTTAAGGTTGTAATTATCACTTTTTCCTATCACATCATTTTGGCCTTTTATGTCATTTTTTGACATTTTATCTCATTTATCTAAGATGTTAACTGATGGACTGGAGTGGTGTGGATTATTGTGATGTTTTTATCAACTGTCTTGACTCTCATTCTGACGGCACCCATTCACTGCAGAGGATCCATTGGTGAGCAAGTCATAATTTAAGTCATAAATATCCCAGAATTTTGACTTTATCTCATAATTTTACCTTTTAAGTCACAATTTGTAGTTTTAAGGTTGTAATTATCACTTTTTCTATCACATAATTTTGGCCTTTTATGTCATAATTATGACTTTTTAACTCATGTTTCTAATACTTTTAACTTTTATATCATTTTTTGATGTTTTGTTTCATTTATCTAAATTGTTAACTGATGGACTGGAGTGGTGTGGATTACTTGTGGATTATTGTGATGTTTTTATCAGTTGTTTGAACTCTTATTCTGACGGCACCCATCCACTGAATAGGATTCATTGGTGAGCAAATCATAATTTGAATAATAAATATCGCATACTTTTGACTTTATCTTATCATTTTACCTTTTAGGTCACAATTTTTTAATTTTAAGGTTGTAATTATCACTTTTTCTATCACATAATTTTGGCCTTTTATGTCATAATTATGACTTTTTAACTCATGTTTCTAATACTTTTAACTTTTATATCATTTTTTGATGTTTTATTTCATTTATCTAAATTGTTAACTGATGGACTGGAGTGGTGTGGATTACTTGTGGATTATTGTGATGTTTTTATCAGTTGTTTGAACTCTTATTCTGACGGCACCCATCCACTGAATAGGATTCATTGGTGAGCAAATCATAATTTGAATAATAAATATCGCATACTTTTGACTTTATCTTATCATTTTACCTTTTAGGTCACAATTTTTTTAATTTTAAGGTTGTAATTATCACTTTTTCTATCACATAATTTTGGCCTTTTATGTCATAATCATGACTTTTTATCTCATCTCATAATTAACTTTTATGTCTTTTTTTTTTACATTTTATCTCATTTATATAAATTGTTAACTGATGGACTGTAGTGGTGTGGATTACTGTGATGTTTTTATCAGATGTTTGGACTCTCATTCTGACGGCACCCATTCACTGCAAAGGATCCAATGTTGAGCAAGTAATAATTTTGACTTTTTATGTCATAGGTTTTACTTTTTAGGACACAAGTATTGCTTACATAACAGGCTGTCTCATAATTTTGTACTTTTTAAATGTTACAATTATGACATTTTAGGTTATAATTTTGACTTTTTGTCATAATTTTGACTTTTAAGGTTGTAATTATTGCTTAACATCTCATAATTCAGACGTATGCCATAATTTTGACTTTTTTTATCTCTTAATTTGACATTTTAAGTCACAATGTTTACTTTTTAGTTTGTAATTATCACTTAGTACCACATAATTTTGACTTTTTACGTCATAATTATGACTTCATCTCATTTGTTTTAATTTTAATTTTTTAAATGATGTTTAATCTCATTCATCTCATAACTTTAACTTGTCAAAATTATGACTTTCATATCTCATAATTGCTGCTTATCTCAATTATGGCATTTTTTGCCAATTTTATGACTTTTTAGGTTTTTAATTGATGGAATGGAGTTGTGTGAATTACTTGTGGATTTTTGGACTCTCATTCTGATGGCCCACCATTTACTGCATAGGATCCAAAGGTGGGAAAATTATGTAATGCTACATAAATCTGATGATAAAACAAACTCATCTACATCTTGGAGTACATTTTCAGCAAATTTCCATTTTAACCTTGAATGTGATATAGCACAATTAACATCCTTCTTTATAATTAAACCAAATATTTTAAATTCTTTTTTTTTTTTTTTTCACGAAGGTCTAGACCTGATATCTGGCACATTTCTAAAGTATCTAGTAGTGTGTTTGGGTCAAACAGTAATGAGGAGAAATCAAGCTACAGTGACTTAACGGTGCCCATAGAAACAGAATCATGCAACATTCCGTATGGAACCACATGATGAAAGTTGCTACATTTCCTAACAATTCAAACTGTTCCAACGGAACCAAAACATTCCAGACACTGTGAATGTAACGTTCATTTTAAAGCCTTTTTTTGATGTGAAGAGCTAAAAGGAAATCAGACATTTTGCTACAACAATAGGAAGTCTGTCAGATGAAAACCAAGATAAATAAAAACACAAATTTTTGATCCCTCACCAAATTATTTACACAACATCAACAGTCAAATCTGCATAGCAAATCAAATAATCTCTTTTTCAATTGCATTAGTACAAAAAATATTTCGCTTTTTGTTTATACCTGATCTGTATTTTGATAAAGTGGCTAAAAAAGGAAGAATTTGGATGAAATAAATTTAAATTATTTGACAAAACTTGCAACTGCATTAATGGCTCCTGTCTAATATATATATATATATATATATATATATATATATATATATATATATATATGGGTCAAAGACGAAAAAAGGTTTAAGCATAAAAACAGTAAGTGTAATACTTTGTTAAATTGTTGTAGTTTTTACTTTTTAGACCATAATTTTTACTTACATAAAAGTATGTCTCATAATTTTGACTTTTTTTGTTAGAATTTTGAAATTTTAGGTTATAATTTTTAAACATAATTATTACTAGTTCATAATTTAGACTTTTTAACTTCAATTTTATATGCTTCCTTATTCTATTTTAGGTCAGAATAAGCATGATGTTTGAACTTTTACACAAATATTGTGTTACATTGAATGACAATGTAACATTATTTCAACCAAATTTTGACATTTTATGCTCCAAAAAACGTATTTAAAACCTTAAAAATAGACATTTTACTGATTTTTATAGTGCCCTCTATGGAAATAAAATCACTTTTGCTATTTTTTTTGATGTGGACATCTTAATGTCTTTGACCCATATATATATATACACACTGCCCTACAAAGGAAAAGTGCAGTAACTACACCAACACTGAAACTGAGAAAAATGCTTTTCAAGTTTTTAGTTTGGATTTTGTAGTTACTGCGATTGTGACAAAATTGAACCAGGAGACTTTGCCACAAGACAAAACGGTTGTCACAAAGCCCATTTTAAGCCTTAATTCAATTTTGACCAAATGTGTAGTTACTGCTCTTTGCCTTTGGATATGGACACACACACACACACACACACACACACACACACACACACACACACACACACACACACACAGTCAGTTAAAAGTTTGGACACACTTGACTTAATGTTTTTTTTTTTTTTTTTTTCAAATATTAATTATTTTAAAAAACAATACAATATATATTTTATTTTATTATTTGATTTGATTTGATTTTCAAATACAAATTGTGCCAAGCAATGATTCTCAGTTTGTTTTTAAGAAACAAACTGAGAATCATTCCTTGGCACAATTTTTGTATTTAAAAAAAAAAAAAAAAATGTATTTTTTTTTAAATAATTAATATTTGACTAAAAAAACAAAAAGAAATTAAGAAGTCAAGCGTGTCCAAACTTTTGACTGGTATGTATATATATATATATATATAAAATTTTAAACCAAAATTGTGATATTTTAGATGAAACAAAATCTTTTTAAAAATCCTTAAAAAAAAAAATACAAAATTAAAACTAAATTGATAACCATCCAAACACTTTCTTGCATTTTAAAAATAAGGCACAATCTTTTTTTTTTTTAAGAGGTGCTGTTGTTCTGATCAGAAGTATTCACACCTACAGGAGCCACGGGGTCACCATGTACCCAGTCATTCACATTATATCGTTCACAGTATGTCTTCATGGTTATGAGTTCTATAATAACTATAATAACTTCCTTCTCTGTTGTCCCTGTGAATATTTTAGAGCATCCAACAACATTCGATCGACCCTAGTGCTGCATTTTCTACATCTAACTATTTACATCTATATACTGTCTGGTA
Source organism: Garra rufa (assembly GCF_049309525.1). NCBI lineage: Eukaryota > Metazoa > Chordata > Actinopteri > Cypriniformes > Cyprinidae > Garra > Garra rufa. The sequence continues at coordinate 9,440 of NW_027394455.1, read as the reverse complement.
AACCTCTTTTCAGATGAATGGGGCAGTAGGTAGTTTTCACAGAGGTCCAGAAAGGATGTTTGTTTGAGGACATAGTGCAACGTGTGTGTCTAAATCTGGTCTAAAACAACAGCACGGTCACAGCAGAGAACGAGAGGGACGTGAAAACACTGCTGGTGAGATCTGATGTGGAAAAGACGTGATCAGTTTGGAAGATTTGCATAGGGATTCTGACGCACCGGAGTAGAAAAAAAGTGTGGTAATAAAGAAACCTGCATAGCATTTCCTTGTGAGGGGTTCTAAATGTAGGTATCAAGTCATTTGATTTCACTTCTGCTTGTTGGAAGCGGTCACAAAATGAAATTCACAGTTCCAGGATCCGTTGTCCCTTTTTTTCGTTTTCATCCGTGGGCAATCCTTCTCTGCAAACCTGTACAGAGAGCAAAACAAAACGGTTACTTAATCATGTATAGCTATAGTCATTTTCACCACATATGAAAAAAAATTCTTGCTTTGATGACTTACTATAACACAAAACCTCTAAATTATGACAGAAAAAGTAGAAATTAGGAGATAAAAAGCTGGAATTGTTTAATGTCATGTAATGTCAAAATTTGGGTTTTATCTCATAACTTTGTCATAATTATGACTTTTTAGGTTGTAATTACTTCTTAGAATCTCATAACTTCGACTTACATCATAATTTATTATCTAATAAATCGACCAAATTGTTTGCAAATATCTTTTAGTCTCGTAATTACATCTTTGTATCTTATAATTATTCATATTATATCTTATAATTATTTTTGTTAATTAAATTTTTTATTTTATCTCATGTTAACTTTTTAAGGTCATGATTATTACATTGCTTTGGTTTTCTATGTCAGAATTTTCACTTTTTATCTCATAGTTTTTACTTTTTAGGCCATAATTATTACTTGCATACTCTGTCTCATAATTTCCACTTTTTCTGTTAGAATTTTAGGTTGTTATTTTTAAACATAAGTAATCTCAGAAATTGTCTCATATTTGTTTTGTTTTTTTCATTTTTAGGTTGTAATTACTTCTTACTATCTCATAACTTCAACTTGTGACAAATTATTATAATTTATTATAATAAATTGACCATATTGTTTGCAAATACCATTTAGTATCTCAATTTCATCATTTTATCTTATAATTATAATTTTATATCTCATAATATTTACTTTTTAGGTCATCATTTTTACTTTTTAGGCCATAATTATTACATACATAAAAGTCTGTCTCATATATATATATATATATATATATATATTTTTTTTTTTTTACATTTTATGTTAGAACTGTTACATTTTAGGTTATAATTTTTTAACATGATATTTCATCATTTTGCATTTGTATGTCATAATTATGATTTTTATATCTCATAATTGCTACTTGTCTTATTGTGACTTTTACATCTCAGAATTTCAAATTTTGTCATAATTATAACTTTTTAGGTTGTAATTATAACTTAGTATCTCATCATTTTCTCATAAATCATCTTTTTATCTCATTATGCATTTTAAATCTAATGATTATGACTTTTTAATCTCATAATGCTAACTTTTAGGTCGTAATTATTACTTAGTATCTCCTTTTGGCTTTTTACATCATAATTTTGACTTTTTATCTCAGTTTCTTTAGGCCAAAATTATTACTTAAATTAAAGTCTTATGCCATAATTTTGACACAATTTATACTTTTTAGGCTGTAATTATCACTTGGTATCACATCATTTCATCATATATATTACTTTTATATTTTATTTTAATTACGACTTTTTCATCTCATAATATCATAGTATCTCAAAATTTAGACTTAATTTACCACAATGTTGACTTTTTTAATCTTACAATTTTACATTTTTATTCACAATTTTTACTTTTTAAGTTGTAATTATCACTTAGTATCTCATAACTTTAACTTAAAAGTTATATTTATGATTTTATCTTTTTATCTCAATTTTAAATGATACATTTTGGCTTTTATATCTCATAATTGCTAAAAACTTAAACTTTTTGCGTCATGTTTATATTTTTTGTCTTATAATTTGTCACAATTTTAACTTTTTTAAAGTCGCAATTATTACTTTTTAACTTTGTCATATTTATAATGGTTTCTCAATTACGTATAATTTCAACTTCAAAATTATGACTTTTACATCTCTTATTTAACTTTCTTCCATAATTATGACTTTTTAGGTTTTACCTATAATTTAGTATGTTAAAATTTAGACCTGACATAATTATTTTTTTTTTATCTTTTAATGTCATAATTGTACATATTAAGTCACAGTTTGTACTTTTTAGGTTGTATACTTTTTATCTCATAATTTTAACTTATGTCATATTTATGACGCTTTATTTTATTGACCTCATAATTTTAACTTGTCAAAATTATAACTTTTAGATCTCATAACAGCTACTTATCTTAATTATGACTTTTACATCTCATAACTTCAACTTTGCCGTAATTATACCTTAATATTCCACAATTTAGATTTGACAATTTAGACTTTTTAAGTCTCACAAATTCTCATTTGAAGTCATAATTTTTATTTTTTAGGTTGTAATTATCACATAATTTAGACTTTTTATGCCATTATTATGACTTTTTATTCTCTTTTATCTCAGAATTTTATCTTTTCGTGTCTTATTAATTTTTTGTCTTATAATTTTAACCTATGTCATTATTTTTACTTTTTTGAAGTTGTAATTATTACTTTGTCATATTTATGACGTTTTATCTCATTTACTCAATTTTAACATGACTTTTATATCTTATAGTTGCCATAATAATTATGGCTTTTTAGGTTGTAACTATAACTTATATTTTAAAATGTAGACTTATGACATTCATTCTTTTACCTTTTTTAATGTCATAATTTTACATTTTAAGTCACAATTTGTACTTTTTAGGTTGTATTTATCACTTAGTATCTCATTATCACAACTTTTATTTTTTGTCATTTATGATCTCATAATTTTAACTTGTCAAAATTATGACTTTTAGATCTCATAATTGCTACTTACCTTAATTATGACTTTTACATCTCATAACTTCAACTTTGGCATAATTATGAATAACTGTTAGAATCTCATAATGTAGACTTGAAATCATTTTGACTTTTTTAATCTTATAATTTAAAATTTAAAAGTCAAATTTTTTATGACTTATCTCATTATCATAATTTGAACTTTTTAGGTCATATTTATGACACTTTATCTCATTAATCTCATAATTTTAACTTGTCAAAATTATAACTTTTATATCTCATAATTGCAACTCATCTTAATTATGACTCATAATTTAACCTTGCCATAATTACGACTTTTTAGGTTGTAACTTTAACTTAGTATCTCAAAATTTACACTTCTGACATAATTTTTTGTACTTTTTTAATGTCATAATTTGACATTTTAAGTCACAATTTTTAGTTTTTAGATTGTAATTATCACTTAGTATCTCATAATTATGACTTATATCATTATCATAATTTGAACTTTTTAGGTCATGACACTTTCTCATTAATCTCATAATTTTAACTTGTCAAAATTATAACTTTTAGATCTCATTATTGCTACTTATCTTAATTGTAACTTTTACATCTCATAACCTCAACTTTGCCATAATTATGGCTTTTTAAGTTGTATTATAACTTAGTATCTTACAATTTAGACTTTTTTAATCTCATAAATTTCTTTCAAGTCACAATTTATTTTTTGTAGGCCATAATTATCACTTAGTATCTCAATTTAGATTTATGTCATAACTGACTTTATCTTAAAATTTTGACTTTTTGTCACAATTAAGTCTTTTATCTCATAATTTAATTTCATAATTTCAATGTGATCCATGCTCAAGCATACTTTGAAAGGCTTGCATGGCCAACTGTGTGCGAGACAGACCAGAACGCTGAAACTGCAATAGATATATTTAGCAAAGATCATGAATAACTTATTTGAAAACCTAACAATTCAGCCAGTCAGAGTGTGACAGGTTCATAGTGAAAAATAAACCCATTGGACAGAGCCGCAGACAACATTTACGCATTAGACCCGTTTAAACACACGTCAGCTGGTTATTGATCGCAGATGATATCTGACCTGAACACAATAACACAGAGGTGTTGATAGATGTGTGATCTGAGTCAGCAGAATCCTACTACAGTAGCTGTGGTCAATTTAAGCAGCATAGCTGAGAGCTGTTCTGTTGTGTCACTACATGTGGGCTTCCTTCCAAACCTCACATGGAAACTTGTTCTCCTTCACCACAGAACAAACCCGAAAGTGTTTCTATGATGGAGATGATATTTCTAATTACATTCGACTCAAGCGCACAATCATCACAGGCTACAAAGCTTGTTGTTGTGCTGGTATTGGTAATCGGAGGTCCATGTGTCGGACAGCTGGCCAGTAAACTGATGCAACATGGTGTCATCCAAGCTGTTTCAAAATCAGATCCGATTTCATCCCCAGCCAACTATGGCTGTAAGCAATCCATTAATGCCGTCTGTTCAATTGTTTTTCTGAGTTTAACCTGAACAAATGTTCTTTACAGTTATATTTTTCAAAAACGAGTGCATAAACGAAATCGGGTAAATAAATGCCTTTAGCCTGATATTCTGAGAAAAAGTCTGAAAAAAAGCTTGGTGTATAATTTTCACACAGAAAAGCTACACTTTTGTGAATAAAGCAATGATTATTATAATACATTTGACAAGAAATTACTTTTTTAGTCTACTTACAAAAGTCGTACTCTGTATAATTTCCCGTTTAATTCAATGTGAAAAATAAAAATGATTGAAAACAATAAGATTAAATTTAAATATTACTACTGAAAACTAAATGAATGAATAAAATAATTATAGAAAATTGTGAAACTTAACTTACTATAAAACATTACTGATGTGAATGAATATGATTTACATAATGTTACACATTACATGTCATGTACATTACACTGTGGTGTAAAATACACAATTCTTAAATAGTTAAAAAAAATGCTATGCATAAATTATTAATAAATAATGGCAAATACATAAACTAAATAACCAAATAAAATACTAAATTAATAAACAATTATATATATTTCACAAATTCTTAAAAAAAAACAAAAAAAAAACAGCAAGTAACATTGAATTAAGTCACAATTTTAGGTTGTAATCATCTCTTAGCATCTCATAATTTTGTCCTTTTATGTCATAATTATGACGTTATATCTCATTTAGCTGATAATTTTAACTTTTTATCTCAATTTTATCTCATAATTGCTACTTATCTCAATTATGAATTTTATGTCTCATAATTTAACTTTCTGCCATAATTATGACTTTTTAGGTTGCAATTTTAACTTAGTATCTTATAATGTTGACTTTATGTCATAATTATGATGTTTTATAATTTATAATTAATTTTGAGATTTTTAACTTGTCAAAATTATGACTTTTACATATAATTTAACTTTCTGCCAAATTAATGAGTTTTTAGGTTGTTTATAACTATATTATTATATTATAACACATGACATAATTTAGACTTATTTTATCTTAGAATTTTACCATTTAAGTCACAATTTGTACTTTTTAGGAAGTAATTATCATTTAGTATCTCATTATTTTGACTATTTATGTCATAATTATGACTCTTATTTATCATAATGTAACTTTGTCATATTTGTGTTTTATCTATTGCATCTATCCATTGTTGTAATTATAACTTAGCATCTCATAATTGTTTTTCATGATTATGACGTTTTATCACATTTATCTCATAATTGTAACTTGTCTTATTTTTAACTTATAATTTTGACTTTTTGTATCATAATTACAACTTTTTATTTCATTCATCTCATAATTTTAACCTGTCAAAAAATACTTTGTCTCATAATTGCTACTTATCTTAATTATGACTTTCACATTATGTCATTTTAGTTTGTAATTATTATAACTTAGCACCTTTTGTCATACTTATGACATTTTATCTCATCACATAATTTTAACTTTTTATGTCATCTGTGACTTTTATTTTAAGTTATTTTAACTTGTCAAAATAATGACTTTTTCTCATAATTGCTACCATTTATGTCATAATTATGACTTTGTTATTTATATTAATGTATCTTTTTGTCATAATTTTGATGTTTTATCTCATAATTTTAACTTGTCAAGATTACTATCTCATAATTGCTTTTTATCTTAAATTATGACTTTCACATCTCATAATTTAACTTTCTGGCCTAATTGTGACTTTTAGGTTGTAATTATAATGTAGTATCTCACAATTTTGACTTTTTATGTCCTCATTTCTTCATTTATCTCATAATTTTTAAGTTAAAATTATTAATTTTTATTATCGTATAATTGATACTTATCTTAATTATGACTTCTCATAACTTAACTTTCTGACGTAATTATGAAGTTTTAGGTTTAGACTCCTCATAATTTAGATTTATATCATTTTTTGATATTTGACGTTTGATGTCTCATAATTTGACCTTTTAAGACTATTTTTAAACGAATTAAACAGTATTTTTAAGTAGAAAGACTGAAATTATTTCAGTTTCACATCTTACAATTAGCTTTTAGTTTAATAGTATGAAATTTTATACATGAATGTCATCTGATAGATTAAAAAAAAAAGACCTTTCATGAAACAATCAACAAAAGTTGCCTCTGATTGGAAAAGAGTGCTAAATAAATGGAAAAACAACTTGTTTTTCTACAATTATCATCTCAATGTTATTCCATTTACATAACAGTCTATAAACACTCGCTCCAGCAAAACCTCCCCTGCAATCTTGGAAAACACTCAGCATTCCCAAAAGGAGCCAGAATGTCCACAAAACAAACAAACAATGGTAGGTTTGTTCAAGCTTTAATAAGACATGAGTTCTGCAAAGAGACAAATGCTCTGCTAACGTATACATTGGTGCATTCTAATGCCTTTCTGGTTCCTTTCAGAACAAACGTCTGTCAAACTTTCACAAAAACACATTTTTGACTCACCTATGATTGTATGCGAGTACAGAAGCTGTTGAAAGTGATCATGACATGCCCAGAGGCAGCATGAGGAACACTTTGTACTGTATATTCCAGCTGCTGTGAACTCAATGACCCATTTAACTAATGACGAGAATCACTCAAACAAATAGATGAGCAGCTCGAGACGGTTTGGTGTCTGTGAATGATCTGAGCACGATACTGTAGTAATTACTGTATAATAAGTATAAAAAGTAACAAAGATAATACGCATACTGCTTAGGATAGCAGTGAATGTAAATTTCAAGTTTGTAAAATACTTTACTGACTTTTACAATACACTGACTTCTAAAACCACTACGTTCATTTATTCAAATCTAAAAAAAAATATAAAATAAATACATATTTAAATATTTAAATGTTTAAAATTGATTAAGCAAATTAAAATTCATGAAATATTATTAAAAAAAATAAAATCTTAAAAATAAAAAAGTATTAAAACAATAAAATTACATGATACAATATAAAATAAAGTATTAAATAATTAAATAAGCAAATTAAAATTGTTATAAAACAATGTAAATAAAATATTTATAATAAAAAGTATAAAAAATGAAGCAAATTAAGTAGTATCAAATATTACATATAAAACAATACATTAATAAAATCATAATACAATCACAAATAAATTCAAGAATAAAATTATACAAAATTATGAAACATTATAAAACATCATTACACTTACAAAAATAAATAAAATGAATTACATAATTATGAAAAATAAGTCAAATTACATAAAATCTTGAAACATTAAATATTGTAAATTAAAGTAAAAATAAAGTAAAATAAATAAAATACTTGAAAATTCAAGTAAAATAATAAAGATAATAAAATTACAAATAAATACATAAAACAATCGTTAACATTGTAAAACATCACATGTACATTACGATATTGTAGTGGGAATTACTCAAAAGTGTGAATTTTAGCTATTAAATAGTATTACAAATATTAAAATTGGATATTAATTACATAATAATAATCTTAAAAAACACAAAAAAAATCCATAAACAAATATAAAAACACTAAATATTACAAATTACAGTGAAGTAATAATAAAGTATACAAAGTAGTATTAAAAACACTAAAAATTAAATAAATATAAAAACGATTACAAATTAAATAAAAAAAATTAAGTAAAATCAATAAAATACTAAATAAAAATATTTAAAAATGCAAGTAAAATAAGATAATAAAAATACAAATAAATACATAAAATAATTATATATTATGTAATACAATAATATATAATAATAATAATAATAATAATAATAATAATAATAGTGTTAAAAATACTAAAATAAATAAATAAACAAATATAAAATGTGAAATTAAAGTTAAAAATAAATCAAATTAATTACATAAAATTATGAAACATTAAAAAAATATATTATTAGAAGAAGAATAAATATAATGCACATACTCTTACGTAAAACATGTATTTTTACTCTTGTGGGGTGAATTACTGAAAGTGTGATTTTTTTAAATAAAATTGAAAAAGCAATATCTTTAATGCTATTTTCATAATATTAATGATTCAGCACATTTGTGATCCTCCAATGTGAGCAACCCAGTAATACATACTATACAGTATATACACTCTTAAAAATAAAGGTGCTTCACGATGCCATAAAAGAAACTTTGTGTCTAAATGGTTCCATAAAGAACCTTAAACATCTGAAGAACCTTTCTGTTTCACAAAGGTTCTTTGAGGCGAAAGAAGGTTCTTCAGATTATAAAAAAGAAAGAAATGTTTCTTTAAAGAACCTTTGACTGAATGGTTCATCTATTGCATCGCTTGAAGAACCTTTTGAAGCACCTTTATTTTTAAGAGTGTATATGCAGTAGCAATTGAGACACACACAGGCTGGCAGGCAAAGAACAAAATGTTCTGAACGTGAGACCATAGACAGTGTCTCACAGGGCCGTATGGGGTTAGGGAGGGCGCACGGATGGATGGGCGACTTCTGTGCGCATCTGCAATCATCTCCTCGTTCCAGGCTAAAAGTCTAAGGGAACGGAAAGCGCTTGAGGTGTCAATCCACAAAAATACCCCCTAAACCCCACTGTGAGAAACAGCCAGACTCACAGCTCACTCCCAGACAGCTTGTTTTGACGGATGGCTGCTTCCATTCAGGCCGTCCGGGAGAGGAAGGAGGGTTTGGGCTCAGGCGTGTTGCATAACTGCTCTATATGCTCGCTGAAAAAAACGAGGCATAAAGCCCTGACGCACGAGTCACATACATGTCCCATGCACACCACGCTCAACCCATCTGACACCAAACAAGCCGTCGTCATTGCATTTCACTGGAGATGCGTGCTAGTCTGAGCGACTCATTGTTTTTTGGATGTTTTTGCCTCGGGACACCAACCCAGCGAGTTTTGATTAAAACTGTGC
>NW_027394454.1:0-29473 GCF_049309525.1 Garra rufa | reverse complement strand
ATTGTATTTTATTTAGTCTAATTAATAGACAAATATATTTTATTTAGTCTAATTAAAAGACAAATATAGTGTTTCAGTGAGAGTAAATTATTCACGTAGTTTCATCTGGAAATCATTTATCGTCACACCGTAAAATAGGCCTACAGGACATTTCTATTAACTGATCGTCTTTTTTCCGTATTATTATTATCGTCATCATTATTATAATTATTATTATTATTGTATATATTTTTATTTTCATTTATATTCGTTTCACTACGTGAATGATTCATTCGTCAGTGAACAGTATAGTATTATATAGTCTAGTATCTTAGACGAAACAAAATAAAAATATGTTCAATTCAACCTTTAAACTACATTCCAGTCAAAATCAGTCATGTCAAGCATTTACAGTAGCCTATCATTTCCATATACGTTAAGTAAAGAGATGAAAATGAAGGGGGAAAACGAATATAAACGAAAATAGATAAATATATAGGCCTACAATAATGGGCTAATTATAATAATTAATAATAATAGAAATTATTAAAAATAAAAATAAAATAAAATAGGCCTATTTTACGGTGTGACGATAAATGATTTCCAAATGAAACTACGTGAATAATTCACTCTTCACTGAAACACTATATTTGTCTATTAATTAGACTAAATAAAATACAATATATGTTAAATTCAGCCTTTGAACTGTAAAAATCCCAGTCATAGAACCTACATTCAGAACGTTAAGGAGATCGAAATGAAGGGGGAAATAACGAATATAAACGAATAATAAAAATATTACGGAAAGAGGAGGATCAGTTAATGGACAAGACTGTGGGATAAAATGTTTCCTGTAGGGCTATTTTATTTGATGTACTTTATGTAATATTTATTCATGATAAACTTTTGAATATACTGTCTACATCGCGCACAGCATCAGCATTCGCATATACAGCATCGCCCATTGTTAATATAATAATTTAATATTGTATTAATTTCTGTATCATCATCGCATCTTGTGGCCACGACATAAGGATGTCGTTACCTCGACAAAATGATCTCGTGGCCACGACATAATATCACGTTCCCACGAGTTAATATGACGTTCCCACGAATAAATATCTCGTGGCCACAACATAATATCATGTTCCCACGAGTTTATATGTCGTGGCCACGACAAACATAAGTGAACCGAAGGTGTCCCCTGGCAGGCACCGTATCTAATACCTTCAGATATGTTTCTCTGTGTTGCAAAATAGGTTTTATTCATGCACAGACTGCAAATTTAAAGTTGGACCGAGATTCAGCTTGCATTGCCTGAACCAACTTTGTTCTGCGCTGAAACGCTGTTTTCTGACATTTCAGGGTCAAACTTCAAAAATCATGCAAAACACTTCTAACACGTTCAGATATGTTTCTCTGTGTTGCAAAATAGGTTTTATTTATGCACAGACTGCAATTTTAAAGTTTGACCGAGATTCAGCTTGCATTGGCTGAACCAACTTTGTTCTGCGCTGAAACGCTGTTTTCTGACATTACAGGGTCAAACTTCAAAAATGATGCAAAACACTTCTAACACGTTCAGATATGTTTCTCTGTGTTGCAAAATAGGTTTTATTTATGCACAGACTGCAATTTTAAAGTTTGACCGAGATTCAGCTTGCATTGCTTGAACCAAGTTTGTTCTGCACTGAAACGCTGTTTTCTGACATTTCAGGTTCAAACTTCAAAAATCATGCAAAACACTTCTAACACCTTCAGATATGTTTCTCTGTGTTGCAAAATAGGTTTTATTCATGCACAGACTGCAAATTTAAAGTTGGACCGAGATTCAGCTTGCATTGCCTGAACCAACTTTGTTCTGCGCTGAAACGCTGTTTTCTGACATTACAGGGTCAAACTTCAAAAATGATGCAAAACACTTCTAACACCTTCAGATATGTTTCTCTGTGTTGCAAAATAGGTTTTATTCATGCACAGACTGCAAATTTAAAGTTGGACATAGATTCAGCTTGCATTGCCTGAACCAACTTTGTTCTGCGCTGAAACGCTGTTTTCTGACATTTCAGGGTCAAACTTCAAAAATCATGCAAAACACTTCTAACACCTTCAGATATGTTTCTCTGTGTTGCAAAATAGGTTTTATTCATGCACAGACTGCAAATTTAAAGTTGGACCGAGATTCAGCTTGCATTGCCTGAACCAACTTTGTTCTGCGCTGAAACGCTGTTTTCTGACATTACAGGGTCAAACTTCAAAAATGATGCAAAACACTTCTAACACCTTCAGATATGTTTCTCTGTGTTGCAAAATAGGTTTTATTCATGCACAGACTGCAAATTTAAAGTTGGACATAGATTCAGCTTGCATTGCCTGAACCAACTTTGTTCTGCGCTGAAACACTGTTTTCTGACATTTCAGGGTCAAACTTCAAAAATCATGCAAAACACTTCTAACACCTTCAGATATGTTTCTCTGTGTTGCAAAATAGGTTTTATTTATGCACAGACTGCAATTTTAAAGTTTGACCGAGATTCAGCTTGCATTGCTTGAACCAAGTTTGTTCTGCACTGAAACGCTGTTTTCTGACATTTCAGGGTCAAACTTCAAAAATCATGCAAAACACTTCTAACACCTTCAGATATGTTTCTCTGTGTTGCAAAATAGGTTTTATTCATGCACAGACTGCAAATTTAAAGTTGGACCGAGATTCAGCTTGCATTGCCTGAACCAACTTTGTTCTGCGCTGAAACGCTGTTTTCTGACATTTCAGGGTCAAACTTCAAAAATCATGCAAAACACTTCTAACACCTTCAGATATGTTTCTCTGTGTTGCAAAATAGGTTTTATTCATGCACAGACTGCAAATTTAAAGTTGGACCGAGATTCAGCTTGCATTGCCTGAACCAACTTTGTTCTGCGCTGAAACGCTGTTTTCTGACATTACAGGGTCAAACTTCAAAAATGATGCAAAACACTTCTAACACCTTCAGATATGTTTCTCTGTGTTGCAAAATAGGTTTTATTTATGCACAGACTGCAATTTTAAAGTTTGACCGAGATTCAGCTTGCATTGCTTGAACCAAGTTTGTTCTGCACTGAAACGCTGTTTTCTGACATTTCAGGGTCAAACTTCAAAAATCATGCAAAACACTTCTAACACCTTCAGATATGTTTCTCTGTGTTGCAAAATAGGTTTTATTGATGCACAGACTGCAAATTTAAAGTTGGACCGAGATTCAGCTTGCATTGCCTGAACCAACTTTGTTCTGCGCTGAAACGCTGTTTTCTGACATTACAGGGTCAAACTTCAAAAATCATGCAAAACACTTCTAACACCTTCAGATATGTTTCTCTATGTTGCAAAATAGGTTTTATTCATGCACAGACTGCAAATTTAAAGTTGGACCGAGATTCAGCTTGCATTGCCTGAACCAACTTTGTTCTGCGCTGAAACGCTGTTTTCTGACATTACAGGGTCAAACTTCAAAAATGATGCAAAACACTTCTAACACCTTCAGATATGTTTCTCTGTGTTGCAAAATAGGTTTTATTCATGCACAGACTGCAAATTTAAAGTTGGACATAGATTCAGCTTGCATTGCCTGAACCAACTTTGTTCTGCGCTGAAACGCTGTTTTCTGACATTTCAGGGTCAAACTTCAAAAATCATGCAAAACACTTCTAACACCTTCAGATATGTTTCTCTGTGTTGCAAAATAGGTTTTATTTATGCACAGACTGCAATTTTAAAGTTTGACCGAGATTCAGCTTGCATTACTTGAACGAAGTTTGTTCTGCACTGAAACGCTGTTTTCTGACATTACAGGGTCAAACTTCAAAAATCATGCAAAGCACTTCTAATACCTTCAGATATGTTTCTCTGTGTTGCAAAATAGGTTTTATTTATGCACAGACTGCAATTTTAAAGTTTGACCGAGATTCAGCTTGCATTGCTTGAACCAAGTTTGTTCTGCACTGAAACGCTGTTTTCTGACATTTCAGGGTCAAACTTCAAAAATCATGCAAAACACTTCTAACACCTTCAGATATGTTTCTCTGTGTTGCAAAATAGGTTTTATTCATGCACAGACTGCAAATTTAAAGTTGGACCGAGATTCAGCTTGCATTGCCTGAACCAACTTTGTTCTGCGCTGAAACGCTGTTTTCTGACATTACAGGGTCAAACTTCAAAAATCATGCAAAACACTTCTAACACCTTCAGATATGTTTCTCTGTGTTGCAAAATAGGTTTTATTCATGCACAGACTGCAAATTTAAAGTTGGACCGAGATTCAGCTTGCATTGCCTGAACCAACTTTGTTCTGCGCTGAAACGCTGTTTTCTGACATTACAGGGTCAAACTTCAAAAATGATGCAAAACACTTCTAACACCTTCAGATATGTTTCTCTGTGTTGCAAAATAGGTTTTATTCATGCACAGACTGCAAATTTAAAGTTGGACATAGATTCAGCTTGCATTGCCTGAACCAACTTTGTTCTGCGCTGAAACGCTGTTTTCTGACATTTCAGGGTCAAACTTCAAAAATCATGCAAAACACTTCTAACACCTTCAGATATGTTTCTCTGTGTTGCAAAATAGGTTTTATTCATGCACAGACTGCAAATTTAAAGTTGGACCGAGATTCAGCTTGCATTGCCTGAACCAACTTTGTTCTGCGCTGAAACGCTGTTTTCTGACATTACAGGGTCAAACTTCAAGAATCATGCAAAACACTTCTAACACCTTCAGATATGTTTCTCTGTGTTGCAAAATAGGTTTTATTCATGCACAGACTGCAAATTTAAAGTTGGACCGAGATTCAGCTTGCATTGCCTGAACCAACTTTGTTCTGCGCTGAAACGCTGTTTTCTGACATTACAGGGTCAAACTTCAAAAATGATGCAAAACACTTCTAACACCTTCAGATATGTTTCTCTGTGTTGCAAAATAGGTTTTATTCATGCACAGACTGCAAATTTAAAGTTGGACATAGATTCAGCTTGCATTGCCTGAACCAACTTTGTTCTGCGCTGAAACGCTGTTTTCTGACATTTCAGGGTCAAACTTCAAAAATCATGCAAAACACTTCTAACACCTTCAGATATGTTTCTCTGTGTTGCAAAATAGGTTTTATTTATGCACAGACTGCAATTTTAAAGTTTGACCGAGATTCAGCTTGCATTACTTGAACGAAGTTTGTTCTGCACTGAAACGCTGTTTTCTGACATTACAGGGTCAAACTTCAAAAATCATGCAAAACACTTCTAATACCTTCAGATATGTTTCTCTGTGTTGCAAAATAGGTTTTATTTATGCACAGACTGCAATTTTAAAGTTTGACCGAGATTCAGCTTGCATTGCTTGAACCAAGTTTGTTCTGCACTGAAACGCTGTTTTCTGACATTTCAGGGTCAAACTTCAAAAATCATGCAAAACACTTCTAACACCTTCAGATATGTTTCTCTGTGTTGCAAAATAGGTTTTATTCATGCACAGACTGCAAATTTAAAGTTGGACCGAGATTCAGCTTGCATTGCCTGAACCAACTTTGTTCTGCGCTGAAACGCTGTTTTCTGACATTTCAGGGTCAAACTTCAAAAATCATGCAAAACACTTCTAACACCTTCAGATATGTTTCTCTGTGTTGCAAAATAGGTTTTATTCATGCACAGATTGCAAATTTAAAGTTGGACCGAGATTCAGCTTGCATTGCTTGAACCAAGTTTGTTCTGCACTGAAACGCTGTTTTCTGACATTTCAGGGTCAAACTTCAAAAATCATGCAAAACACTTCTAACACCTTCAGATATGTTTCTCTGTGTTGCAACATAGGTTTTATTTATGCACAGACTGCAATTTTAAAGTTTGACCGAGATTCAGCTTGCATTACTTGAACGAAGTTTGTTCTGCACTGAAACGCTGTTTTCTGACATTTCAGGGTCAAACTTCAAAAATCATGCAAAACACTTCTAACACCTTCAGATATGTTTCTCTGTGTTGCAAAATAGGTTTTTTGTTCATGCACAGACTGCAAATTTAAAGTTTGACCGAGATTCAGCTTGCATTGCTTGAACCAAGTTTGTTCTGCGCTGAAACGCTGTTTTCTGACATTTCAGGGTCAAACTTCAAAAATCATGCAAAACACTTCTAACACCTTCAGATATGTTTCTCTGTGTTGCAAAATAGGTTTTATTCATGCACAGACTGCAAATTTAAAGTTGGACCGAGATTCAGCTTGCATTGCCTGAACCATTTTTGTTCTGCGCTGAAACGCTGTTTTCTGACATTTCAGGGTCAAACTTCAAAAATCATGCAAAACACTTCTAACACCTTCAGATATGTTTCTCTGTGTTGCAAAATAGGTTTTATTCATGCACAGACTGCAAATTTAAAGTTGGACCGAGATTCAGCTTGCATTGCCTGAACCAACTTTGTTCTGCGCTGAAACGCTGTTTTCTGACATTACAGGGTCAAACTTCAAAAATGATGCAAAACACTTCTAACACCTTCAGATATGTTTCTCTGTGTTGCAAAATAGGTTTTATTTATGCACAGACTGCAATTTTAAAGTTTGACCGAGATTCAGCTTGCATTGCTTGAACCAAGTTTGTTCTGCACTGAAACGCTGTTTTCTGACATTTCAGGGTCAAACTTCAAAAATCATGCAAAACACTTCTAACACCTTCAGATATGTTTCTCTGTGTTGCAAAATAGGTTTTATTCATGCACAGACTGCAAATTTAAAGTTGGACCGAGATTCAGCTTGCATTGCCTGAACCAACTTTGTTCTGCGCTGAAACGCTGTTTTCTGACATTACAGGGTCAAACTTCAAAAATCATGCAAAACACTTCTAACACCTTCAGATATGTTTCTCTATGTTGCAAAATAGGTTTTATTCATGCACAGACTGCAAATTTAAAGTTGGACCGAGATTCAGCTTGCATTGCCTGAACCAACTTTGTTCTGCGCTGAAACGCTGTTTTCTGACATTACAGGGTCAAACTTCAAAAATGATGCAAAACACTTCTAACACCTTCAGATATGTTTCTCTGTGTTGCAAAATAGGTTTTATTCATGCACAGACTGCAAATTTAAAGTTGGACATAGATTCAGCTTGCATTGCCTGAACCAACTTTGTTCTGCGCTGAAACGCTGTTTTCTGACATTTCAGGGTCAAACTTCAAAAATCATGCAAAACACTTCTAACACCTTCAGATATGTTTCTCTGTGTTGCAAAATAGGTTTTATTTATGCACAGACTGCAATTTTAAAGTTTGACCGAGATTCAGCTTGCATTACTTGAACGAAGTTTGTTCTGCACTGAAACGCTGTTTTCTGACATTACAGGGTCAAACTTCAAAAATCATGCAAAGCACTTCTAATACCTTCAGATATGTTTCTCTGTGTTGCAAAATAGGTTTTATTTATGCACAGACTGCAATTTTAAAGTTTGACCGAGATTCAGCTTGCATTGCTTGAACCAAGTTTGTTCTGCACTGAAACGCTGTTTTCTGACATTTCAGGGTCAAACTTCAAAAATCATGCAAAACACTTCTAACACCTTCAGATATGTTTCTCTGTGTAGCAAAATAGGTTTTATTCATGCACAGACTGCAAATTTAAAGTTGGACCGAGATTCAGCTTGCATTGCCTGAACCAACTTTGTTCTGCGCTGAAACGCTGTTTTCTGACATTACAGGGTCAAACTTCAAAAATCATGCAAAACACTTCTAACACCTTCAGATATGTTTCTCTGTGTTGCAAAATAGGTTTTATTCATGCACAGACTGCAAATTTAAAGTTGGACCGAGATTCAGCTTGCATTGCCTGAACCAACTTTGTTCTGCGCTGAAACGCTGTTTTCTGACATTACAGGGTCAAACTTCAAAAATGATGCAAAACACTTCTAACACCTTCAGATATGTTTCTCTGTGTTGCAAAATAGGTTTTATTCATGCACAGACTGCAAATTTAAAGTTGGACATAGATTCAGCTTGCATTGCCTGAACCAACTTTGTTCTGCGCTGAAACGCTGTTTTCTGACATTTCAGGGTCAAACTTCAAAAATCATGCAAAACACTTCTAACACCTTCAGATATGTTTCTCTGTGTTGCAAAATAGGTTTTATTCATGCACAGACTGCAAATTTAAAGTTGGACCGAGATTCAGCTTGCATTGCCTGAACCAACTTTGTTCTGCGCTGAAACGCTGTTTTCTGACATTACAGGGTCAAACTTCAAAAATCATGCAAAACACTTCTAACACCTTCAGATATGTTTCTCTGTGTTGCAAAATAGGTTTTATTCATGCACAGACTGCAAATTTAAAGTTGGACCGAGATTCAGCTTGCATTGCCTGAACCAACTTTGTTCTGCGCTGAAACGCTGTTTTCTGACATTACAGGGTCAAACTTCAAAAATGATGCAAAACACTTCTAACACCTTCAGATATGTTTCTCTGTGTTGCAAAATAGGTTTTATTCATGCACAGACTGCAAATTTAAAGTTGGACATAGATTCAGCTTGCATTGCCTGAACCAACTTTGTTCTGCGCTGAAACGCTGTTTTCTGACATTTCAGGGTCAAACTTCAAAAATCATGCAAAACACTTCTAACACCTTCAGATATGTTTCTCTGTGTTGCAAAATAGGTTTTATTTATGCACAGACTGCAATTTTAAAGTTTGACCGAGATTCAGCTTGCATTACTTGAACGAAGTTTGTTCTGCACTGAAACGCTGTTTTCTGACATTACAGGGTCAAACTTCAAAAATCATGCAAAACACTTCTAATACCTTCAGATATGTTTCTCTGTGTTGCAAAATAGGTTTTATTTATGCACAGACTGCAATTTTAAAGTTTGACCGAGATTCAGCTTGCATTGCTTGAACCAAGTTTGTTCTGCACTGAAACGCTGTTTTCTGACATTTCAGGGTCAAACTTCAAAAATCATGCAAAACACTTCTAACACCTTCAGATATGTTTCTCTGTGTTGCAAAATAGGTTTTATTCATGCACAGACTGCAAATTTAAAGTTGGACCGAGATTCAGCTTGCATTGCCTGAACCAACTTTGTTCTGCGCTGAAACGCTGTTTTCTGACATTTCAGGGTCAAACTTCAAAAATCATGCAAAACACTTCTAACACCTTCAGATATGTTTCTCTGTGTTGCAAAATAGGTTTTATTCATGCACAGATTGCAAATTTAAAGTTGGACCGAGATTCAGCTTGCATTGCTTGAACCAAGTTTGTTCTGCACTGAAACGCTGTTTTCTGACATTTCAGGGTCAAACTTCAAAAATCATGCAAAACACTTCTAACACCTTCAGATATGTTTCTCTGTGTTGCAACATAGGTTTTATTTATGCACAGACTGCAATTTTAAAGTTTGACCGAGATTCAGCTTGCATTACTTGAACGAAGTTTGTTCTGCACTGAAACGCTGTTTTCTGACATTACAGGGTCAAACTTCAAAAATCATGCAAAACACTTCTAATACCTTCAGATATGTTTCTCTGTGTTGCAAAATAGGTTTTATTCATGCACAGACTGCAAATTTAAAGTTGGACCGAGATTCAGCTTGCATTGCCTGAACCAACTTTGTTCTGCGCTGAAACGCTGTTTTCTGACATTTCAGGGTCAAACTTCAAAAATCATGCAAAACACTTCTAACACCTTCAGATATGTTTCTCTGTGTTGCAAAATAGGTTTTATTCATGCACAGACTGCAAATTTAAAGTTTGACCGAGATTCAGCTTGCATTGCTTGAACCAAGTTTGTTCTGCACTGAAACGCTGTTTTCTGACATTTCAGGGTCAAACTTCAAAAATCATGCAAAACACTTCTAACACCTTCAGATATGTTTCTCTGTGTTGCAAAATAGGTTTTATTCATGCACAGACTGCAAATTTAAAGTTGGACCGAGATTCAGCTTGCATTGCCTGAACCATTTTTGTTCTGCGCTGAAACGCTGTTTTCTGACATTTCAGGGTCAAACTTCAAAAATCATGCAAAACACTTCTAACACCTTCAGATATGTTTCTCTGTGTTGCAAAATAGGTTTTATTCATGCACAGACTGCAAATTTAAAGTTGGACCGAGATTCAGCTTGCATTGCCTGAACCAACTTTGTTCTGCGCTGAAACGCTGTTTTCTGACATTACAGGGTCAAACTTCAAAAATGATGCAAAACACTTCTAACACCTTCAGATATGTTTCTCTGTGTTGCAAAATAGGTTTTATTTATGCACAGACTGCAATTTTAAAGTTTGACCGAGATTCAGCTTGCATTGCTTGAACCAAGTTTGTTCTGCACTGAAACGCTGTTTTCTGACATTTCAGGGTCAAACTTCAAAAATCATGCAAAACACTTCTAACACCTTCAGATATGTTTCTCTGTGTTGCAAAATAGGTTTTATTCATGCACAGACTGCAAATTTAAAGTTGGACCGAGATTCAGCTTGCATTGCCTGAACCAACTTTGTTCTGCGCTGAAACGCTGTTTTCTGACATTACAGGGTCAAACTTCAAAAATCATGCAAAACACTTCTAACACCTTCAGATATGTTTCTCTGTGTTGCAAAATAGGTTTTATTCATGCACAGACTGCAAATTTAAAGTTGGACCGAGATTCAGCTTGCATTGCCTGAACCAACTTTGTTCTGCGCTGAAACGCTGTTTTCTGACATTACAGGGTCAAACTTCAAAAATGATGCAAAACACTTCTAACACCTTCAGATATGTTTCTCTGTGTTGCAAAATAGGTTTTATTCATGCACAGACTGCAAATTTAAAGTTGGACATAGATTCAGCTTGCATTGCCTGAACCAACTTTGTTCTGCGCTGAAACGCTGTTTTCTGACATTTCAGGGTCAAACTTCAAAAATCATGCAAAACACTTCTAACACCTTCAGATATATTTCTCTGTGTTGCAAAATAGGTTTTATTTATGCACAGACTGCAATTTTAAAGTTTGACCGAGATTCAGCTTGCATTACTTGAACGAAGTTTGTTCTGCACTGAAACGCTGTTTTCTGACATTACAGGGTCAAACTTCAAAAATCATGCAAAGCACTTCTAATACCTTCAGATATGTTTCTCTGTGTTGCAAAATAGGTTTTATTTATGCACAGACTGCAATTTTAAAGTTTGACCGAGATTCAGCTTGCATTGCTTGAACCAAGTTTGTTCTGCACTGAAACGCTGTTTTCTGACATTTCAGGGTCAAACTTCAAAAATCATGCAAAACACTTCTAACACCTTCAGATATGTTTCTCTGTGTTGCAAAATAGGTTTTATTCATGCACAGACTGCAAATTTAAAGTTGGACCGAGATTCAGCTTGCATTGCCTGAACCAACTTTGTTCTGCGCTGAAACGCTGTTTTCTGACATTACAGGGTCAAACTTCAAAAATGATGCAAAACACTTCTAACACCTTCAGATATGTTTCTCTGTGTTGCAAAATAGGTTTTATTCATGCACAGACTGCAAATTTAAAGTTGGACATAGATTCAGCTTGCATTGCCTGAACCAACTTTGTTCTGCGCTGAAACGCTGTTTTCTGACATTTCAGGGTCAAACTTCAAAAATCATGCAAAACACTTCTAACACCTTCAGATATGTTTCTCTGTGTTGCAAAATAGGTTTTATTTATGCACAGACTGCAATTTTAAAGTTTGACCGAGATTCAGCTTGCATTACTTGAACGAAGTTTGTTCTGCACTGAAACGCTGTTTTCTGACATTACAGGGTCAAACTTCAAAAATCATGCAAAACACTTCTAATACCTTCAGATATGTTTCTCTGTGTTGCAAAATAGGTTTTATTCATGCACAGACTGCAAATTTAAAGTTGGACCGAGATTCAGCTTGCATTGCCTGAACCAACTTTGTTCTGCGCTGAAACGCTGTTTTCTGACATTTCAGGGTCAAACTTCAAAAATCATGCAAAACACTTCTAACACCTTCAGATATGTTTCTCTGTGTTGCAAAATAGGTTTTATTCATGCACAGACTGCAAATTTAAAGTTTGACCGAGATTCAGCTTGCATTGCTTGAACCAAGTTTGTTCTGCACTGAAACGCTGTTTTCTGACATTTCAGGGTCAAACTTCAAAAATCATGCAAAACACTTCTAACACCTTCAGATATGTTTCTCTGTGTTGCAAAATAGGTTTTATTCATGCACAGACTGCAAATTTAAAGTTGGACCGAGATTCAGCTTGC
The DNA here is from genome assembly GCF_049309525.1 of Garra rufa. NCBI lineage: Eukaryota > Metazoa > Chordata > Actinopteri > Cypriniformes > Cyprinidae > Garra > Garra rufa. Next base: position 17,268 of record NW_027394454.1, on the reverse strand, counting down.
ATTGCCTGAACCAACTTTGTTCTGCGCTGAAACGCTGTTTTCTGACATTTCAGGGTCAAACTTCAAAAATCATGCAAAACACTTCTAACACCTTCAGATATGTTTCTCTGTGTTGCAAAATAGGTTTTATTCATGCACAGACTGCAAATTTAAAGTTGGACCGAGATTCAGCTTGCATTGCCTGAACCAACTTTGTTCTGCGCTGAAACGCTGTTTTCTGACATTACAGGGTCAAACTTCAAAAATGATGCAAAACACTTCTAACACCTTCAGATATGTTTCTCTGTGTTGCAAAATAGGTTTTATTTATGCACAGACTGCAATTTTAAAGTTTGACCGAGATTCAGCTTGCATTGCTTGAACCAAGTTTGTTCTGCACTGAAACGCTGTTTTCTGACATTTCAGGTTCAAACTTCAAAAATCATGCAAAACACTTCTAACACCTTCAGATATATTTCTCTGTGTTGCAAAATAGGTTTTATTTATGCACAGACTGCAATTTTAAAGTTTGACCGAGATTCAGCTTGCATTACTTGAACGAAGTTTGTTCTGCACTGAAACGCTGTTTTCTGACATTACAGGGTCAAACTTCAAAAATCATGCAAAGCACTTCTAATACCTTCAGATATGTTTCTCTGTGTTGCAAAATAGGTTTTATTTATGCACAGACTGCAATTTTAAAGTTTGACCGAGATTCAGCTTGCATTGCTTGAACCAAGTTTGTTCTGCACTGAAACGCTGTTTTCTGACATTTCAGGGTCAAACTTCAAAAATCATGCAAAACACTTCTAACACCTTCAGATATGTTTCTCTGTGTTGCAAAATAGGTTTTATTCATGCACAGACTGCAAATTTAAATTTGGACCGAGATTCAGCTTGCATTGCCTGAACCAACTTTGTTCTGCGCTGAAACGCTGTTTTCTGACATTACAGGGTCAAACTTCAAAAATCATGCAAAACACTTCTAACACCTTCAGATATGTTTCTCTGTGTTGCAAAATAGGTTTTATTCATGCACAGACTGCAAATTTAAAGTTGGACCGAGATTCAGCTTGCATTGCCTGAACCAACTTTGTTCTGCGCTGAAACGCTGTTTTCTGACATTACAGGGTCAAACTTCAAAAATGATGCAAAACACTTCTAACACCTTCAGATATGTTTCTCTGTGTTGCAAAATAGGTTTTATTCATGCACAGACTGCAAATTTAAAGTTGGACATAGATTCAGCTTGCATTGCCTGAACCAACTTTGTTCTGCGCTGAAACGCTGTTTTCTGACATTTCAGGGTCAAACTTCAAAAATCATGCAAAACACTTCTAACACCTTCAGATATGTTTCTCTGTGTTGCAAAATAGGTTTTATTTATGCACAGACTGCAATTTTAAAGTTTGACCGAGATTCAGCTTGCATTACTTGAACGAAGTTTGTTCTGCACTGAAACGCTGTTTTCTGACATTACAGGGTCAAACTTCAAAAATCATGCAAAACACTTCTAATACCTTCAGATATGTTTCTCTGTGTTGCAAAATAGGTTTTATTCATGCACAGACTGCAAATTTAAAGTTGGACCGAGATTCAGCTTGCATTGCCTGAACCAACTTTGTTCTGCGCTGAAACGCTGTTTTCTGACATTTCAGGGTCAAACTTCAAAAATCATGCAAAACACTTCTAACACCTTCAGATATGTTTCTCTGTGTTGCAAAATAGGTTTTATTCATGCACAGACTGCAAATTTAAAGTTTGACCGAGATTCAGCTTGCATTGCTTGAACCAAGTTTGTTCTGCGCTGAAACGCTGTTTTCTGACATTTCAGGGTCAAACTTCAAAAATCATGCAAAACACTTCTAACACCTTCAGATATGTTTCTCTGTGTTGCAAAATAGGTTTTATTCATGCACAGACTGCAAATTTAAAGTTGGACCGAGATTCAGCTTGCATTGCCTGAACCAACTTTGTTCTGCGCTGAAACGCTGTTTTCTGACATTTCAGGGTCAAACTTCAAAAATCATGCAAAACACTTCTAACACCTTCAGATATGTTTCTCTGTGTTGCAAAATAGGTTTTATTCATGCACAGACTGCAAATTTAAAGTTGGACCGAGATTCAGCTTGCATTGCCTGAACCAACTTTGTTCTGCGCTGAAACGCTGTTTTCTGACATTACAGGGTCAAACTTCAAAAATGATGCAAAACACTTCTAACACCTTCAGATATGTTTCTCTGTGTTGCAAAATAGGTTTTATTTATGCACAGACTGCAATTTTAAAGTTTGACCGAGATTCAGCTTGCATTGCTTGAACCAAGTTTGTTCTGCACTGAAACGCTGTTTTCTGACATTTCAGGTTCAAACTTCAAAAATCATGCAAAACACTTCTAACACCTTCAGATATGTTTCTCTGTGTTGCAAAATAGGTTTTATTCATGCACAGACTGCAAATTTAAAGTTGGACCGAGATTCAGCTTGCATTGCCTGAACCAACTTTGTTCTGCGCTGAAACGCTGTTTTCTGACATTACAGGGTCAAACTTCAAAAATGATGCAAAACACTTCTAACACCTTCAGATATGTTTCTCTGTGTTGCAAAATAGGTTTTATTCATGCACAGACTGCAAATTTAAAGTTGGACATAGATTCAGCTTGCATTGCCTGAACCAACTTTGTTCTGCGCTGAAACGCTGTTTTCTGACATTTCAGGGTCAAACTTCAAAAATCATGCAAAACACTTCTAACACCTTCAGATATGTTTCTCTGTGTTGCAAAATAGGTTTTATTCATGCACAGACTGCAAATTTAAAGTTGGACCGAGATTCAGCTTGCATTGCCTGAACCAACTTTGTTCTGCGCTGAAACGCTGTTTTCTGACATTACAGGGTCAAACTTCAAAAATGATGCAAAACACTTCTAACACCTTCAGATATGTTTCTCTGTGTTGCAAAATAGGTTTTATTCATGCACAGACTGCAAATTTAAAGTTGGACATAGATTCAGCTTGCATTGCCTGAACCAACTTTGTTCTGCGCTGAAACGCTGTTTTCTGACATTTCAGGGTCAAACTTCAAAAATCATGCAAAACACTTCTAACACCTTCAGATATGTTTCTCTGTGTTGCAAAATAGGTTTTATTTATGCACAGACTGCAATTTTAAAGTTTGACCGAGATTCAGCTTGCATTACTTGAACGAAGTTTGTTCTGCACTGAAACGCTGTTTTCTGACATTACAGGGTCAAACTTCAAAAATCATGCAAAACACTTCTAATACCTTCAGATATGTTTCTCTGTGTTGCAAAATAGGTTTTATTCATGCACAGACTGCAAATTTAAAGTTGGACCGAGATTCAGCTTGCATTGCCTGAACCAACTTTGTTCTGCGCTGAAACGCTGTTTTCTGACATTTCAGGGTCAAACTTCAAAAATCATGCAAAACACTTCTAACACGTTCAGATATGTTTCTCTGTGTTGCAAAATAGGTTTTATTTATGCACAGACTGCAATTTTAAAGTTTGACCGAGATTCAGCTTGCATTGCTTGAACCAAGTTTGTTCTGCACTGAAACGCTGTTTTCTGACATTTCAGGTTCAAACTTCAAAAATCATGCAAAACACTTCTAACACCTTCAGATATGTTTCTCTGTGTTGCAAAATAGGTTTTATTCATGCACAGACTGCAAATTTAAAGTTGGACCGAGATTCAGCTTGCATTGCCTGAACCAACTTTGTTCTGCGCTGAAACGCTGTTTTCTGACATTACAGGGTCAAACTTCAAAAATGATGCAAAACACTTCTAACACCTTCAGATATGTTTCTCTGTGTTGCAAAATAGGTTTTATTCATGCACAGACTGCAAATTTAAAGTTGGACATAGATTCAGCTTGCATTGCCTGAACCAACTTTGTTCTGCGCTGAAACGCTGTTTTCTGACATTTCAGGGTCAAACTTCAAAAATCATGCAAAACACTTCTAACACCTTCAGATATGTTTCTCTGTGTTGCAAAATAGGTTTTATTCATGCACAGACTGCAAATTTAAAGTTGGACCGAGATTCAGCTTGCATTGCCTGAACCAACTTTGTTCTGCGCTGAAACGCTGTTTTCTGACATTACAGGGTCAAACTTCAAAAATGATGCAAAACACTTCTAACACCTTCAGATATGTTTCTCTGTGTTGCAAAATAGGTTTTATTCATGCACAGACTGCAAATTTAAAGTTGGACATAGATTCAGCTTGCATTGCCTGAACCAACTTTGTTCTGCGCTGAAACGCTGTTTTCTGACATTTCAGGGTCAAACTTCAAAAATCATGCAAAACACTTCTAACACCTTCAGATATGTTTCTCTGTGTTGCAAAATAGGTTTTATTTATGCACAGACTGCAATTTTAAAGTTTGACCGAGATTCAGCTTGCATTACTTGAACGAAGTTTGTTCTGCACTGAAACGCTGTTTTCTGACATTACAGGGTCAAACTTCAAAAATCATGCAAAACACTTCTAATTACGGTGCCCGCCAGGGGACACCTTCGGTTCACTTATGTTTGTCGTGGCCACGACATATAAACTCGTGGGAACATGATATTATGTTGTGGCCACGAGATATTAATTCGTGGGAACGTCATATTAACTCGTGGGAACGTGATATTATGTCGTGGCCACGACAAACATAAGTGAACCGAAGGTGTCCCCTGGCAGGCACCGTATCTAATACCTTCAGATATGTTTCTCTGTGTTGCAAAATAGGTTTTATTCATGCACAGACTGCAAATTTAAAGTTGGACCGAGATTCAGCTTGCATTGCCTGAACCAACTTTGTTCTGCGCTGAAACGCTGTTTTCTGACATTTCAGGGTCAAACTTCAAAAATCATGCAAAACACTTCTAACACGTTCAGATATGTTTCTCTGTGTTGCAAAATAGGTTTTATTTATGCACAGACTGCAATTTTAAAGTTTGACCGAGATTCAGCTTGCATTGGCTGAACCAACTTTGTTCTGCGCTGAAACGCTGTTTTCTGACATTACAGGGTCAAACTTCAAAAATGATGCAAAACACTTCTAACACGTTCAGATATGTTTCTCTGTGTTGCAAAATAGGTTTTATTTATGCACAGACTGCAATTTTAAAGTTTGACCGAGATTCAGCTTGCATTGCTTGAACCAAGTTTGTTCTGCACTGAAACGCTGTTTTCTGACATTTCAGGTTCAAACTTCAAAAATCATGCAAAACACTTCTAACACCTTCAGATATGTTTCTCTGTGTTGCAAAATAGGTTTTATTCATGCACAGACTGCAAATTTAAAGTTGGACCGAGATTCAGCTTGCATTGCCTGAACCAACTTTGTTCTGCGCTGAAACGCTGTTTTCTGACATTACAGGGTCAAACTTCAAAAATGATGCAAAACACTTCTAACACCTTCAGATATGTTTCTCTGTGTTGCAAAATAGGTTTTATTCATGCACAGACTGCAAATTTAAAGTTGGACATAGATTCAGCTTGCATTGCCTGAACCAACTTTGTTCTGCGCTGAAACGCTGTTTTCTGACATTTCAGGGTCAAACTTCAAAAATCATGCAAAACACTTCTAACACCTTCAGATATGTTTCTCTGTGTTGCAAAATAGGTTTTATTCATGCACAGACTGCAAATTTAAAGTTGGACCGAGATTCAGCTTGCATTGCCTGAACCAACTTTGTTCTGCGCTGAAACGCTGTTTTCTGACATTACAGGGTCAAACTTCAAAAATGATGCAAAACACTTCTAACACCTTCAGATATGTTTCTCTGTGTTGCAAAATAGGTTTTATTCATGCACAGACTGCAAATTTAAAGTTGGACATAGATTCAGCTTGCATTGCCTGAACCAACTTTGTTCTGCGCTGAAACACTGTTTTCTGACATTTCAGGGTCAAACTTCAAAAATCATGCAAAACACTTCTAACACCTTCAGATATGTTTCTCTGTGTTGCAAAATAGGTTTTATTTATGCACAGACTGCAATTTTAAAGTTTGACCGAGATTCAGCTTGCATTGCTTGAACCAAGTTTGTTCTGCACTGAAACGCTGTTTTCTGACATTTCAGGGTCAAACTTCAAAAATCATGCAAAACACTTCTAACACCTTCAGATATGTTTCTCTGTGTTGCAAAATAGGTTTTATTCATGCACAGACTGCAAATTTAAAGTTGGACCGAGATTCAGCTTGCATTGCCTGAACCAACTTTGTTCTGCGCTGAAACGCTGTTTTCTGACATTTCAGGGTCAAACTTCAAAAATCATGCAAAACACTTCTAACACCTTCAGATATGTTTCTCTGTGTTGCAAAATAGGTTTTATTCATGCACAGACTGCAAATTTAAAGTTGGACCGAGATTCAGCTTGCATTGCCTGAACCAACTTTGTTCTGCGCTGAAACGCTGTTTTCTGACATTACAGGGTCAAACTTCAAAAATGATGCAAAACACTTCTAACACCTTCAGATATGTTTCTCTGTGTTGCAAAATAGGTTTTATTTATGCACAGACTGCAATTTTAAAGTTTGACCGAGATTCAGCTTGCATTGCTTGAACCAAGTTTGTTCTGCACTGAAACGCTGTTTTCTGACATTTCAGGGTCAAACTTCAAAAATCATGCAAAACACTTCTAACACCTTCAGATATGTTTCTCTGTGTTGCAAAATAGGTTTTATTGATGCACAGACTGCAAATTTAAAGTTGGACCGAGATTCAGCTTGCATTGCCTGAACCAACTTTGTTCTGCGCTGAAACGCTGTTTTCTGACATTACAGGGTCAAACTTCAAAAATCATGCAAAACACTTCTAACACCTTCAGATATGTTTCTCTATGTTGCAAAATAGGTTTTATTCATGCACAGACTGCAAATTTAAAGTTGGACCGAGATTCAGCTTGCATTGCCTGAACCAACTTTGTTCTGCGCTGAAACGCTGTTTTCTGACATTACAGGGTCAAACTTCAAAAATGATGCAAAACACTTCTAACACCTTCAGATATGTTTCTCTGTGTTGCAAAATAGGTTTTATTCATGCACAGACTGCAAATTTAAAGTTGGACATAGATTCAGCTTGCATTGCCTGAACCAACTTTGTTCTGCGCTGAAACGCTGTTTTCTGACATTTCAGGGTCAAACTTCAAAAATCATGCAAAACACTTCTAACACCTTCAGATATGTTTCTCTGTGTTGCAAAATAGGTTTTATTTATGCACAGACTGCAATTTTAAAGTTTGACCGAGATTCAGCTTGCATTACTTGAACGAAGTTTGTTCTGCACTGAAACGCTGTTTTCTGACATTACAGGGTCAAACTTCAAAAATCATGCAAAGCACTTCTAATACCTTCAGATATGTTTCTCTGTGTTGCAAAATAGGTTTTATTTATGCACAGACTGCAATTTTAAAGTTTGACCGAGATTCAGCTTGCATTGCTTGAACCAAGTTTGTTCTGCACTGAAACGCTGTTTTCTGACATTTCAGGGTCAAACTTCAAAAATCATGCAAAACACTTCTAACACCTTCAGATATGTTTCTCTGTGTTGCAAAATAGGTTTTATTCATGCACAGACTGCAAATTTAAAGTTGGACCGAGATTCAGCTTGCATTGCCTGAACCAACTTTGTTCTGCGCTGAAACGCTGTTTTCTGACATTACAGGGTCAAACTTCAAAAATCATGCAAAACACTTCTAACACCTTCAGATATGTTTCTCTGTGTTGCAAAATAGGTTTTATTCATGCACAGACTGCAAATTTAAAGTTGGACCGAGATTCAGCTTGCATTGCCTGAACCAACTTTGTTCTGCGCTGAAACGCTGTTTTCTGACATTACAGGGTCAAACTTCAAAAATGATGCAAAACACTTCTAACACCTTCAGATATGTTTCTCTGTGTTGCAAAATAGGTTTTATTCATGCACAGACTGCAAATTTAAAGTTGGACATAGATTCAGCTTGCATTGCCTGAACCAACTTTGTTCTGCGCTGAAACGCTGTTTTCTGACATTTCAGGGTCAAACTTCAAAAATCATGCAAAACACTTCTAACACCTTCAGATATGTTTCTCTGTGTTGCAAAATAGGTTTTATTCATGCACAGACTGCAAATTTAAAGTTGGACCGAGATTCAGCTTGCATTGCCTGAACCAACTTTGTTCTGCGCTGAAACGCTGTTTTCTGACATTACAGGGTCAAACTTCAAGAATCATGCAAAACACTTCTAACACCTTCAGATATGTTTCTCTGTGTTGCAAAATAGGTTTTATTCATGCACAGACTGCAAATTTAAAGTTGGACCGAGATTCAGCTTGCATTGCCTGAACCAACTTTGTTCTGCGCTGAAACGCTGTTTTCTGACATTACAGGGTCAAACTTCAAAAATGATGCAAAACACTTCTAACACCTTCAGATATGTTTCTCTGTGTTGCAAAATAGGTTTTATTCATGCACAGACTGCAAATTTAAAGTTGGACATAGATTCAGCTTGCATTGCCTGAACCAACTTTGTTCTGCGCTGAAACGCTGTTTTCTGACATTTCAGGGTCAAACTTCAAAAATCATGCAAAACACTTCTAACACCTTCAGATATGTTTCTCTGTGTTGCAAAATAGGTTTTATTTATGCACAGACTGCAATTTTAAAGTTTGACCGAGATTCAGCTTGCATTACTTGAACGAAGTTTGTTCTGCACTGAAACGCTGTTTTCTGACATTACAGGGTCAAACTTCAAAAATCATGCAAAACACTTCTAATACCTTCAGATATGTTTCTCTGTGTTGCAAAATAGGTTTTATTTATGCACAGACTGCAATTTTAAAGTTTGACCGAGATTCAGCTTGCATTGCTTGAACCAAGTTTGTTCTGCACTGAAACGCTGTTTTCTGACATTTCAGGGTCAAACTTCAAAAATCATGCAAAACACTTCTAACACCTTCAGATATGTTTCTCTGTGTTGCAAAATAGGTTTTATTCATGCACAGACTGCAAATTTAAAGTTGGACCGAGATTCAGCTTGCATTGCCTGAACCAACTTTGTTCTGCGCTGAAACGCTGTTTTCTGACATTTCAGGGTCAAACTTCAAAAATCATGCAAAACACTTCTAACACCTTCAGATATGTTTCTCTGTGTTGCAAAATAGGTTTTATTCATGCACAGATTGCAAATTTAAAGTTGGACCGAGATTCAGCTTGCATTGCTTGAACCAAGTTTGTTCTGCACTGAAACGCTGTTTTCTGACATTTCAGGGTCAAACTTCAAAAATCATGCAAAACACTTCTAACACCTTCAGATATGTTTCTCTGTGTTGCAACATAGGTTTTATTTATGCACAGACTGCAATTTTAAAGTTTGACCGAGATTCAGCTTGCATTACTTGAACGAAGTTTGTTCTGCACTGAAACGCTGTTTTCTGACATTTCAGGGTCAAACTTCAAAAATCATGCAAAACACTTCTAACACCTTCAGATATGTTTCTCTGTGTTGCAAAATAGGTTTTTTGTTCATGCACAGACTGCAAATTTAAAGTTTGACCGAGATTCAGCTTGCATTGCTTGAACCAAGTTTGTTCTGCGCTGAAACGCTGTTTTCTGACATTTCAGGGTCAAACTTCAAAAATCATGCAAAACACTTCTAACACCTTCAGATATGTTTCTCTGTGTTGCAAAATAGGTTTTATTCATGCACAGACTGCAAATTTAAAGTTGGACCGAGATTCAGCTTGCATTGCCTGAACCATTTTTGTTCTGCGCTGAAACGCTGTTTTCTGACATTTCAGGGTCAAACTTCAAAAATCATGCAAAACACTTCTAACACCTTCAGATATGTTTCTCTGTGTTGCAAAATAGGTTTTATTCATGCACAGACTGCAAATTTAAAGTTGGACCGAGATTCAGCTTGCATTGCCTGAACCAACTTTGTTCTGCGCTGAAACGCTGTTTTCTGACATTACAGGGTCAAACTTCAAAAATGATGCAAAACACTTCTAACACCTTCAGATATGTTTCTCTGTGTTGCAAAATAGGTTTTATTTATGCACAGACTGCAATTTTAAAGTTTGACCGAGATTCAGCTTGCATTGCTTGAACCAAGTTTGTTCTGCACTGAAACGCTGTTTTCTGACATTTCAGGGTCAAACTTCAAAAATCATGCAAAACACTTCTAACACCTTCAGATATGTTTCTCTGTGTTGCAAAATAGGTTTTATTCATGCACAGACTGCAAATTTAAAGTTGGACCGAGATTCAGCTTGCATTGCCTGAACCAACTTTGTTCTGCGCTGAAACGCTGTTTTCTGACATTACAGGGTCAAACTTCAAAAATCATGCAAAACACTTCTAACACCTTCAGATATGTTTCTCTATGTTGCAAAATAGGTTTTATTCATGCACAGACTGCAAATTTAAAGTTGGACCGAGATTCAGCTTGCATTGCCTGAACCAACTTTGTTCTGCGCTGAAACGCTGTTTTCTGACATTACAGGGTCAAACTTCAAAAATGATGCAAAACACTTCTAACACCTTCAGATATGTTTCTCTGTGTTGCAAAATAGGTTTTATTCATGCACAGACTGCAAATTTAAAGTTGGACATAGATTCAGCTTGCATTGCCTGAACCAACTTTGTTCTGCGCTGAAACGCTGTTTTCTGACATTTCAGGGTCAAACTTCAAAAATCATGCAAAACACTTCTAACACCTTCAGATATGTTTCTCTGTGTTGCAAAATAGGTTTTATTTATGCACAGACTGCAATTTTAAAGTTTGACCGAGATTCAGCTTGCATTACTTGAACGAAGTTTGTTCTGCACTGAAACGCTGTTTTCTGACATTACAGGGTCAAACTTCAAAAATCATGCAAAGCACTTCTAATACCTTCAGATATGTTTCTCTGTGTTGCAAAATAGGTTTTATTTATGCACAGACTGCAATTTTAAAGTTTGACCGAGATTCAGCTTGCATTGCTTGAACCAAGTTTGTTCTGCACTGAAACGCTGTTTTCTGACATTTCAGGGTCAAACTTCAAAAATCATGCAAAACACTTCTAACACCTTCAGATATGTTTCTCTGTGTAGCAAAATAGGTTTTATTCATGCACAGACTGCAAATTTAAAGTTGGACCGAGATTCAGCTTGCATTGCCTGAACCAACTTTGTTCTGCGCTGAAACGCTGTTTTCTGACATTACAGGGTCAAACTTCAAAAATCATGCAAAACACTTCTAACACCTTCAGATATGTTTCTCTGTGTTGCAAAATAGGTTTTATTCATGCACAGACTGCAAATTTAAAGTTGGACCGAGATTCAGCTTGCATTGCCTGAACCAACTTTGTTCTGCGCTGAAACGCTGTTTTCTGACATTACAGGGTCAAACTTCAAAAATGATGCAAAACACTTCTAACACCTTCAGATATGTTTCTCTGTGTTGCAAAATAGGTTTTATTCATGCACAGACTGCAAATTTAAAGTTGGACATAGATTCAGCTTGCATTGCCTGAACCAACTTTGTTCTGCGCTGAAACGCTGTTTTCTGACATTTCAGGGTCAAACTTCAAAAATCATGCAAAACACTTCTAACACCTTCAGATATGTTTCTCTGTGTTGCAAAATAGGTTTTATTCATGCACAGACTGCAAATTTAAAGTTGGACCGAGATTCAGCTTGCATTGCCTGAACCAACTTTGTTCTGCGCTGAAACGCTGTTTTCTGACATTACAGGGTCAAACTTCAAAAATCATGCAAAACACTTCTAACACCTTCAGATATGTTTCTCTGTGTTGCAAAATAGGTTTTATTCATGCACAGACTGCAAATTTAAAGTTGGACCGAGATTCAGCTTGCATTGCCTGAACCAACTTTGTTCTGCGCTGAAACGCTGTTTTCTGACATTACAGGGTCAAACTTCAAAAATGATGCAAAACACTTCTAACACCTTCAGATATGTTTCTCTGTGTTGCAAAATAGGTTTTATTCATGCACAGACTGCAAATTTAAAGTTGGACATAGATTCAGCTTGCATTGCCTGAACCAACTTTGTTCTGCGCTGAAACGCTGTTTTCTGACATTTCAGGGTCAAACTTCAAAAATCATGCAAAACACTTCTAACACCTTCAGATATGTTTCTCTGTGTTGCAAAATAGGTTTTATTTATGCACAGACTGCAATTTTAAAGTTTGACCGAGATTCAGCTTGCATTACTTGAACGAAGTTTGTTCTGCACTGAAACGCTGTTTTCTGACATTACAGGGTCAAACTTCAAAAATCATGCAAAACACTTCTAATACCTTCAGATATGTTTCTCTGTGTTGCAAAATAGGTTTTATTTATGCACAGACTGCAATTTTAAAGTTTGACCGAGATTCAGCTTGCATTGCTTGAACCAAGTTTGTTCTGCACTGAAACGCTGTTTTCTGACATTTCAGGGTCAAACTTCAAAAATCATGCAAAACACTTCTAACACCTTCAGATATGTTTCTCTGTGTTGCAAAATAGGTTTTATTCATGCACAGACTGCAAATTTAAAGTTGGACCGAGATTCAGCTTGCATTGCCTGAACCAACTTTGTTCTGCGCTGAAACGCTGTTTTCTGACATTTCAGGGTCAAACTTCAAAAATCATGCAAAACACTTCTAACACCTTCAGATATGTTTCTCTGTGTTGCAAAATAGGTTTTATTCATGCACAGATTGCAAATTTAAAGTTGGACCGAGATTCAGCTTGCATTGCTTGAACCAAGTTTGTTCTGCACTGAAACGCTGTTTTCTGACATTTCAGGGTCAAACTTCAAAAATCATGCAAAACACTTCTAACACCTTCAGATATGTTTCTCTGTGTTGCAACATAGGTTTTATTTATGCACAGACTGCAATTTTAAAGTTTGACCGAGATTCAGCTTGCATTACTTGAACGAAGTTTGTTCTGCACTGAAACGCTGTTTTCTGACATTACAGGGTCAAACTTCAAAAATCATGCAAAACACTTCTAATACCTTCAGATATGTTTCTCTGTGTTGCAAAATAGGTTTTATTCATGCACAGACTGCAAATTTAAAGTTGGACCGAGATTCAGCTTGCATTGCCTGAACCAACTTTGTTCTGCGCTGAAACGCTGTTTTCTGACATTTCAGGGTCAAACTTCAAAAATCATGCAAAACACTTCTAACACCTTCAGATATGTTTCTCTGTGTTGCAAAATAGGTTTTATTCATGCACAGACTGCAAATTTAAAGTTTGACCGAGATTCAGCTTGCATTGCTTGAACCAAGTTTGTTCTGCACTGAAACGCTGTTTTCTGACATTTCAGGGTCAAACTTCAAAAATCATGCAAAACACTTCTAACACCTTCAGATATGTTTCTCTGTGTTGCAAAATAGGTTTTATTCATGCACAGACTGCAAATTTAAAGTTGGACCGAGATTCAGCTTGCATTGCCTGAACCATTTTTGTTCTGCGCTGAAACGCTGTTTTCTGACATTTCAGGGTCAAACTTCAAAAATCATGCAAAACACTTCTAACACCTTCAGATATGTTTCTCTGTGTTGCAAAATAGGTTTTATTCATGCACAGACTGCAAATTTAAAGTTGGACCGAGATTCAGCTTGCATTGCCTGAACCAACTTTGTTCTGCGCTGAAACGCTGTTTTCTGACATTACAGGGTCAAACTTCAAAAATGATGCAAAACACTTCTAACACCTTCAGATATGTTTCTCTGTGTTGCAAAATAGGTTTTATTTATGCACAGACTGCAATTTTAAAGTTTGACCGAGATTCAGCTTGCATTGCTTGAACCAAGTTTGTTCTGCACTGAAACGCTGTTTTCTGACATTTCAGGGTCAAACTTCAAAAATCATGCAAAACACTTCTAACACCTTCAGATATGTTTCTCTGTGTTGCAAAATAGGTTTTATTCATGCACAGACTGCAAATTTAAAGTTGGACCGAGATTCAGCTTGCATTGCCTGAACCAACTTTGTTCTGCGCTGAAACGCTGTTTTCTGACATTACAGGGTCAAACTTCAAAAATCATGCAAAACACTTCTAACACCTTCAGATATGTTTCTCTGTGTTGCAAAATAGGTTTTATTCATGCACAGACTGCAAATTTAAAGTTGGACCGAGATTCAGCTTGCATTGCCTGAACCAACTTTGTTCTGCGCTGAAACGCTGTTTTCTGACATTACAGGGTCAAACTTCAAAAATGATGCAAAACACTTCTAACACCTTCAGATATGTTTCTCTGTGTTGCAAAATAGGTTTTATTCATGCACAGACTGCAAATTTAAAGTTGGACATAGATTCAGCTTGCATTGCCTGAACCAACTTTGTTCTGCGCTGAAACGCTGTTTTCTGACATTTCAGGGTCAAACTTCAAAAATCATGCAAAACACTTCTAACACCTTCAGATATATTTCTCTGTGTTGCAAAATAGGTTTTATTTATGCACAGACTGCAATTTTAAAGTTTGACCGAGATTCAGCTTGCATTACTTGAACGAAGTTTGTTCTGCACTGAAACGCTGTTTTCTGACATTACAGGGTCAAACTTCAAAAATCATGCAAAACACTTCTAATACCTTCAGATATGTTTCTCTGTGTTGCAAAATAGGTTTTATTCATGCACAGACTGCAAATTTAAAGTTGGACCGAGATTCAGCTTGCATTGCCTGAACCAACTTTGTTCTGCGCTGAAACGCTGTTTTCTGACATTTCAGGGTCAAACTTCAAAAATCATGCAAAACACTTCTAACACGTTCAGATATGTTTCTCTGTGTTGCAAAATAGGTTTTATTTATGCACAGACTGCAATTTTAAAGTTTGACCGAGATTCAGCTTGCATTGGCTGAACCAACTTTGTTCTGCGCTGAAACGCTGTTTTCTGACATTACAGGGTCAAACTTCAAAAATGATGCAAAACACTTCTAACACGTTCAGATATGTTTCTCTGTGTTGCAAAATAGGTTTTATTTATGCACAGACTGCAATTTTAAAGTTTGACCGAGATTCAGCTTGCATTGCTTGAACCAAGTTTGTTCTGCACTGAAACGCTGTTTTCTGACATTTCAGGTTCAAACTTCAAAAATCATGCAAAACACTTCTAACACCTTCAGATATGTTTCTCTGTGTTGCAAAATAGGTTTTATTCATGCACAGACTGCAAATTTAAAGTTGGACCGAGATTCAGCTTGCATTGCCTGAACCAACTTTGTTCTGCGCTGAAACGCTGTTTTCTGACATTACAGGGTCAAACTTCAAAAATGATGCAAAACACTTCTAACACCTTCAGATATGTTTCTCTGTGTTGCAAAATAGGTTTTATTCATGCACAGACTGCAAATTTAAAGTTGGACATAGATTCAGCTTGCATTGCCTGAACCAACTTTGTTCTGCGCTGAAACGCTGTTTTCTGACATTTCAGGGTCAAACTTCAAAAATCATGCAAAACACTTCTAACACCTTCAGATATGTTTCTCTGTGTTGCAAAATAGGTTTTATTCATGCACAGACTGCAAATTTAAAGTTGGACCGAGATTCAGCTTGCATTGCCTGAACCAACTTTGTTCTGCGCTGAAACGCTGTTTTCTGACATTACAGGGTCAAACTTCAAAAATGATGCAAAACACTTCTAACACCTTCAGATATGTTTCTCTGTGTTGCAAAATAGGTTTTATTCATGCACAGACTGCAAATTTAAAGTTGGACATAGATTCAGCTTGCATTGCCTGAACCAACTTTGTTCTGCGCTGAAACACTGTTTTCTGACATTTCAGGGTCAAACTTCAAAAATCATGCAAAACACTTCTAACACCTTCAGATATGTTTCTCTGTGTTGCAAAATAGGTTTTATTTATGCACAGACTGCAATTTTAAAGTTTGACCGAGATTCAGCTTGCATTGCTTGAACCAAGTTTGTTCTGCACTGAAACGCTGTTTTCTGACATTTCAGGGTCAAACTTCAAAAATCATGCAAAACACTTCTAACACCTTCAGATATGTTTCTCTGTGTTGCAAAATAGGTTTTATTCATGCACAGACTGCAAATTTAAAGTTGGACCGAGATTCAGCTTGCATTGCCTGAACCAACTTTGTTCTGCGCTGAAACGCTGTTTTCTGACATTACAGGGTCAAACTTCAAAAATGATGCAAAACACTTCTAACACCTTCAGATATGTTTCTCTGTGTTGCAAAATAGGTTTTATTTATGCACAGACTGCAATTTTAAAGTTTGACCGAGATTCAGCTTGCATTGCTTGAACCAAGTTTGTTCTGCACTGAAACGCTGTTTTCTGACATTTCAGGGTCAAACTTCAAAAATCATGCAAAACACTTCTAACACCTTCAGATATGTTTCTCTGTGTTGCAAAATAGGTTTTATTGATGCACAGACTGCAAATTTAAAGTTGGACCGAGATTCAGCTTGCATTGCCTGAACCAACTTTGTTCTGCGCTGAAACGCTGTTTTCTGACATTACAGGGTCAAACTTCAAAAATCATGCAAAACACTTCTAACACCTTCAGATATGTTTCTCTATGTTGCAAAATAGGTTTTATTCATGCACAGACTGCAAATTTAAAGTTGGACCGAGATTCAGCTTGCATTGCCTGAACCAACTTTGTTCTGCGCTGAAACGCTGTTTTCTGACATTACAGGGTCAAACTTCAAAAATGATGCAAAACACTTCTAACACCTTCAGATATGTTTCTCTGTGTTGCAAAATAGGTTTTATTCATGCACAGACTGCAAATTTAAAGTTGGACATAGATTCAGCTTGCATTGCCTGAACCAACTTTGTTCTGCGCTGAAACGCTGTTTTCTGACATTTCAGGGTCAAACTTCAAAAATCATGCAAAACACTTCTAACACCTTCAGATATGTTTCTCTGTGTTGCAAAATAGGTTTTATTTATGCACAGACTGCAATTTTAAAGTTTGACCGAGATTCAGCTTGCATTACTTGAACGAAGTTTGTTCTGCACTGAAACGCTGTTTTCTGACATTACAGGGTCAAACTTCAAAAATCATGCAAAGCACTTCTAATACCTTCAGATATGTTTCTCTGTGTTGCAAAATAGGTTTTATTTATGCACAGACTGCAATTTTAAAGTTTGACCGAGATTCAGCTTGCATTGCTTGAACCAAGTTTGTTCTGCACTGAAACGCTGTTTTCTGACATTTCAGGGTCAAACTTCAAAAATCATGCAAAACACTTCTAACACCTTCAGATATGTTTCTCTGTGTTGCAAAATAGGTTTTATTCATGCACAGACTGCAAATTTAAAGTTGGACCG
>NW_027394453.1:5000-29729 GCF_049309525.1 Garra rufa | reverse complement strand
AAGACATTTTCTTGTACACTATGTCTTGAGGACGACTAATCAGCTGTGCCGGATCAGGAGGCTTCTGGGGCGGAGAGGGGGGGAAATAGACAAAAAAAACTGTCCAAACTTTTTGGCTGGCATGTCAGCAACACAAAGCCTCCGTCAGTGTGCTCTTTGTGCGGAAAAGAAAGAGAAACAAAGCGGTTTGAGGGTAAGAGACAGAAAGGGGCGTGGATGTGTGTTGATAACACTGGAGTGTACGGATGAATATTATATAATGAGCGGTAATTGTGTTGTTGCATTCCTCGCATGCTTATGTTAACAAGATTAAACCGAGACCTGTTGCCTTCAGACAGCAGCCCGTATCACGTGTGCTGGAGCTCCGCCACTTTCTCAACCCATCAAAGAACCCATCACAAACTACTTTAAAGGGATAGTTCAGTCAAATTTGGACATTTTCACATCATCCTTGTTGTGTCCCAACCCTCTTTTTTCTTTCTTTCTTCCAGTGAACATGCCTGTCAGGATCCAAAAAGATCACTATATTTTCCTAGTCTGCTTTGCCATACAATATGTTTGTGTGTGGAAGACAGCAAAATTTAATTTGCTCATGATGCAAATTCTCATTTTGGCTGAACTATTCCTTTAAATAGTTCATAGTTCTGAAATAAAGTTGTAGTTGTGGTGAATGGAAACCACACTCAGCCATGCTTAACTCAAAAACAATTGGGTAAATGCACTGCATTTTCCACAAGCTTCTTCATGGGCTTCCAAGATGATGGAATATTTGCATTTGGCAGCAAAGAAGCAAAGAAAGGCAGAGATACTTGCAAGAAGGCTTGATGTGGTTCATCCAAAAAACGAAAATTAGCTTAATGTCTTAATGATGGATTTATTTTTTACAAAAAATGCTTGTCGCATCTCAAGACATTAAAGGGTTACTCCACTCTAAAAGGAAAATGTTGTCATTAATCACTTAACCCCATGTCATTCTGTTCGAAAAAAGCTTAGTTTGTCTTTGGAACACAATTTAGGATATTTTGGATGAAAACCGGGAGCTTTGTGGCTGTCCCATTGACTGCCAAGACTGTCAAGGTCCAGGAAAGTATAAAAGACGTCATCAAAATAGTCCCTTTGCCGTCAGTGGTTCAACCATAATTTTACGAAGCTATGAGAATACCTTTTGTACGCAAAAAAAAAAAAAAAAAAACTTTATTCAACGATTCGTCACCTCTGCGTCACCGTAGTGCCATTTTGGAGAGTATTCACTGGACCCAAACAGCGCACGATGTTCTCCGTCAGCTGCAACACACTAATACTTTTCCTATGTTTATTTACACTTTGATTTAAACAAAAACAGCATATCCGCGTGACACAGCTCATAGAGAACAGCGTATGCTGTTTGTGTCCAGGGGATACTCTCCGAAATGGCGCTATGGGGACACAGAGGAAACGAATTGTTAAATAAAGTCGAACAAACAGTATTCTCGTAACTTTGTAAAATTATGGTTGAACCACTGATGGCAGATGGACTATTTTGACAGTGGTATTTACCTGGCAGTCAATGGGACAGCCAAAAAGCTTCCAGTTTTCATCCAAAATAGCTTAAATTGTGTTCCGAAGATGAACAAAGCTTTTATGGGTTTGGAGCGACATGGTACCCCCATGTGATTAATGACAAAATTTTCATTTTAGGGGGGAGTAACCCTTTAAAAGGGTTGAATTTGACTTCCTTCTTTCAGAGGAACCCAATCGGACTTATGTTTAAAATTATCCTGGCATTTCCAAGCTTTGCTTTATTCACCCCCCGGAGTCATGCGAGGCACTTTTTATTATGGATGAATGCACTTTATTGGACTTGTTTTGGACTGATGAAGAGAAACACCCACCTATGTAATTCTAAAGCTTGGAAATGCCAGGATCATTTTTAATATTTAACTCCGATCGGATTTGTCTGTAAGGAGGAAGTCATATACACCTAGGATGCCTGGAGGCTGAGTAAACAATGGGCTGATTTTCATTTTTGGGGGAGCTAACCCTTTAATTGATGGACTGGAGTGGTGTGGATTACTTGTGGGTTATTGTGGTTTTTATCAGCTGTTGGACTCTCATTCTGATGGCACCCATTCACTGCAGAGGATCCATTGGTGAGCAAGTGATAATGCTTAATTTCTCCAAATCTGTTCTGATGAACAAACAAACTCATTAACATCTAGGATGACCTGACAAATTGTTATGTTTGGACCAGGTTTTCTAATATCCCGACAGAAATTCAGTGGGTTCAGTGGGAAAAATGTAAGCAGAGAACTTATTCAACAACTGGACTGGAAGTCGTTTCAGAAGTTAGGGATTAGTTCACTCCCAGAATAAAAATTTCCTGATAATTTACTCACCCCCATGTCGTCCTATATAAGTCTTTCTGTCTTCAGTCGAAAAGAAATTAAGGTTTTTAAAGAAAACATTCCAGGTTTTTTCTCCATATAGTGGACTGCAACGGGAACCAACAGGTTGAACTTCAAAACTGCAGTTTCAATGCAGCTTCAAAGGGCTCTACACGATCCCAGCCGAGGAATAAGAGTCGTATCTAGCAAAAAGATCAGTCATTGTCTTTAAAAATGTACATTTAAATACTTATAACATATGGATATATAACATACGCATTACATAATCAAGTGGAGTTAAAGTAAAGTCAAGTGCAGTTAGTTCTTCATCTATGTACTTCGGTTTAAAAAGGTAGGGCAAAAAAACACCATCTCATTTTCTCCTTAAACTTCAAAATCATCCAACATCGTTGTTTTACCTTTTTTTTGTAAAGGGGCGTTTGACTTTCTTTGAACGTTTGCTTTGTAAACACTGGATCAGTACTTCCGCCTATTTTACATGTGCATGATTACGTAATGCATGAAGTCGAGCTAGTGTAAGATAAGCATTTGTGGATAAAAAGTATATAAATTGTATTTTTTTTTTTTTAGAAAATGACCAATCCTTTTGCTAAATAAGACTCTTATTCCTCAGCTGGGATCATGTAGAGCCCTTTGAAGCTGCATTGAAACTGCAATTGCAAGGAATGTGTATTAAGAGTACAGTAAATATGGTTATTTTTTTATATAATGTTGACTTCAAGGCACATTTAACTCATTAGGGCTTATTTAGGGTCTAAATAAGACCCTTATTCCTCGGCTGGGATAGTGTAGAGCTCTTTGAAGCTGCATTGAAACTGCAATTTGGACCTTCAACCCATTGGCTCCCATTAAAAGTCCACTATATAAAGAAAAATCCTGGAATGTTTACCGCAAAAACCTTCATTTCTTTTCACCTAAAGAAAGAAAGACATGAACATCTTGGATGGCATATGGGTGAGTATGTACTTCAATGAAGAACTGTGCATGAGACAACCAGGAACGTGTATAAAGAGTTAACTTCGTGTTACTTTTAAAGACTACACGCATGCACTATTCACTTCTTCAGAGGAGCAACAGCACAACCCACAGAGTGGCTAATATTCAGCCACAATGTACTGTCTGTTTACAATTCACCAGCTTTGCCATGCCATGGAGGAATGGAAAAAATTGCCCAGTCACTTCCTCAAAGAAAAGCAAGGACTACTGAGCCAAATCAAAAGGTTAATCTCCAATCACGAGAGATTTATGAGTAACTAAGGGCAATTACTGAAACTCAATCCCGCTCTAAAACAGAGAGAACCAGTTACAACCCTATCAGGAAAACTCTGCACTTCATATAAAACATGATCTTCGTATGATCTACAGCATGAATTGGGATTGTTGACCTTCCAGAGAATGAGCTAGTTGTTTGCTATCAGTGAAACACGGCAGGTTGAAACAGGCCAAAGCCATCTGCGTTTAACTCACAAGATATGAGTTATTGGCTAGAGAAACTCTGCTTTACAAGCAGGTGAGGAGGAGTCCCGAGTCATTTCACCTTAGAAGACAACAGCTATCCAGATGAGTTATCCTCAGCTCTCGTGCCTCGACAAAAACACAGAGAGACAGATGTATTTCTCTCTTACACGCACAGATACTGATGTACATAAACGGATCCAAAGACAAGAAGTTTTTACACCATTTTACTGCAGATTATTTCCTTAAATCCGCATTAGGTTAAGTAGAAAAGCAGGCAACATGAAACTGCTTTCACAACTCATTTTACGTTCATAATCGGACACGTTACTTGAGAAAAATAGTAGGACACTACTTGATTTTAACCATGAAGACTGACTGCATGAGAAATGGCCATCAAACACCAAAACAGAGCTATTAGAGAGGATGGATTGAAAAATAAGGAATTTCTGACATCAAGTGAACAGGAAAGACATTTTAGAGGCAGCGCACGTTATGACATTTTGATGAAAGAATATGAAGACAAACATTTTTCCTTTCGAAAAATGCGCACTGATGAATCTTACAAAATAAGACCAGGAATGTGTATTAAGAGAAGAGTAAATAAGGTTATTTTTGGATATAATGTTGAAATTAAGGCATGTTTACCCTATTAGGGCTCATAATATGCAATAAAAGCAATTTATATGCAATAAAAATATACTGTAACTTTCAAAAACTCAAAACTTTCTCCCCAACTATTTACTGACTAACTTTTTTTAAACTCATTATTTTAACTTAAATAAAATCTTGATTTAAGGCACATTTAACCCTTAAAGAGCTCATACTATGCAATACATTTTTTTTAAATAAAATAAAATAAATTATATTAAAATAAAATAAAATATTATGCTTGGGGGGAAGTAAAGCAAAACCTTTAAATAATAAAATGAGAATAATTATAAAAATAAAATAAAATAAAATAATTATAAAAATAAAATAAAATAATTATTAAAAAAAATGTACGCAACAGTTTGTGGGGGGGGGGAAATAAAACAAAACCTTTAAAAACTAAAAGAAAAGAAAAGAAAAGAAAGTATAAAAAAATAAAAAATAAAATAAAAAGTACGTAGTCTGCATGTTTGTGGGGAGAAGTAAAAAAAATTAAAAACTAACATATAACAAAATTATAAAATAAAAAATAAAACAAAACAAAATAACATACTCAACAGTCTGCATGCTTGTGGGGGGAGTAAAAAAAACCTTTAAAAATGAAAAGAAAAGAAAAGAAAAGAAAAGAAAAGAAAAGAAAAGAAAAGAAAAGAAAAGAAAAGAAAAGAAAAGATAAAAAAAATAAAAAGTACTCAACAGTCCACATGCTTGTGGGAAGAAGTAAAAAAAATATTTTTAAATTTAAAAACCAACATATAACAAAATCATAAAATAAATTCAAATAAAAATAAAATAAAAAGTACTTAGTCTGCATGTTTGTGGGGATAAGTAAAAAAACTTTTAAAAACTAACATGTAACAAAATAATAATAATAATAATAGCAAAATAACATGTACTAAACAGTCTGCATCCTTGTGGGGGGGTAAAGCAAAACTTTTAAAAACGAAAATAAAATAAAATAAAATAAACAGTCCGCATGCTTGTGGGGGGAAGTAAAGCAAAACCTGTACCTTAGTCTTAAAAACACATCAGCAAAAAACCAAAGAAGTCCTAGAGTTCAAAGAGGCTAAAAAATGGTCATGAAAATTTAAATTATGGTTGTTTTTTGGCAAACTCCAGGGTTTTAGCGCTGGGTTTAGTGCTGCGTGATGTTGCATATCAGCAGAACGGTGGGGCCGGGTTCTGGGTTTCCTGCCTTTATTTCACTGCCCGGCCCATAAATCAAATGCAAAAGCAAACAAGCGCTCAGCAGCTCTGTGCCAGCAACCCCTGAAACAGGCCTGCTTTCTATAAACATTCCTCAGGGAGACCGAGCCCTGATAAGACCTCCACATACTGCTGAAGATCACGAACCCCGCCTCCGTTTCCCATCAGCACCGCGTACGACCATCAAAATATTTCACATCGTGTTCAGCGGCTCTGGGAGGAACAAACTCACTGGTTCTCCACCGCTGGAATGTCCTGATGAACAAACACAATATCTAAACCTCATTGGAGGAAGCATCTACCCTAGCACACGATTCAGTCTCCACCATTTCATGTCAAATTATGTATCTGTTGTGTTCGAATTCACCTATGCATTTGAGTGCGTAGCAGAAGAGTAAGCAAGAGACAAACTACTTCATCGTAATTGTGGCTTTACAGTGCATCCCATCACTGTCCACATCCTTCAATTTCCTTCGTATTGAAGTGAAATGAAGCAGAACATTGGTCTGCCTGTCATGTGTCTTTCAAGTCCAGAACTCTCTTCATGTGTTTGCATAATGATGCATTAAACATTTGTTGATCAAACATATCCTTATAAAAGTTCACAAAATTGTTGCGGATGAAATATAACGTGGATAACATTTTTACTCATAATTTGACTATTGTCATATCATACAAATATAAACTTTAAGGTCTTCACAGCAACCTATCAAAATAAGTTTGGTTTAACTTGAAGAAATTGTGACAAAACTTATTACTTAAAGTAATGATAGTAATACTACCAATAATAAAATAATTAAAATATTTTACATAAATATTTACGAGGAAAATGTAAATGTGCAACACAGTATTTCTAAAAAAAGATAAATAAAATATTTTTTTAAATAAAATCAATTAATTAGTGATGCGTCTGATTATTAAAATGTAATGAAACCATTAAAATGGAATCCAGAAAATTAATGGAAAACACAGAATGTGGAAAAACTAAAACTGAATTTGAGAAAAAAATAAAACAAACTAATAAAACATAAACTATCATCATATCATACAAACAGAAACTTGAAGGTCTTCACAGGAACCCGTCAAAATAAGTTCAGTTTAACTTGAAGAAATTTGGACAAAAATATATTACTAAATGTAATGATAGTACTCTTAATAATAATAAAATGGTTATTAAAACATTAATTTTAAAGGAATATTTTCTAGACAAATGTAAATGCTCAGTAAGGTATTTCTAAAAATAAATAAAATAATAACAATTTGTTTATAAAATTAATTAATTAGAGATGCTTTTGATTATAAAACTGTAATGAAACCATTCAAATGGAATCCAGAAAAATAATGGAAAACACAAAATGTGTTAAAAAATAAAACTAGATTTAACTAGATTATATCACACAAACAGAAACTTAAAGGTCTTCATAGCCACCTGTCAAAATAAGTTGGGTTTAACTGGAAGAAAATGTGACAAAAATATATTACTTAATGTAATGATACTACTACTAATAATATTATAATATTTACCAGAAAAAATGTAAATGCACAACACAGTATTTCTGAAAATAAAATTTAAAAATAAAATATTTTTTTCTTTAAAAAATCAATCAATTAGAGATGCTTTTGATTAATAAAATTGATTGAAATGCTGTGACGTCACAATCCATGGTTGCAGGACACAAGAAAGAGAACACATGCACACAACAAATGATTAATCACTCCTGACGGGAACTCCAGAATGGAGGACTGGCATGTTAGAGTAATTACTGGGGACAATACTACATACAAGCCACAAAAACTGAACCTCAATGCTGAAAAACCTCAAACAGGAACAGAAGTGGCCATGTTTTCTGCCGCCCCGTGTCTCCAACAGCGGGTTTCCAAAACCAGTTTTTGTGAGAAACAGAGCTACGTGATTGCATGCAGCAAACATTAAGTCGCCATCCAGACATATTTCTGGCTGAACTTGCCACACTGGTACTCGCGTGCACCACAGACCCTCATCTGTACGGGGTTTGGTCAGATTGATTTGGCTCGGTCTTTGAATCCGGTGGTGAACTGCAACCGACTTCTGTGAATTTCCAATCAGACGGACACCACAATTGAGCATCGGATGAATGGTGGAATAAACAAGATAACATTTCTGCAAACTTATCACACTTTCTGCACCGATTCTGGTGGAAAATCAGTGGGAACACAGTAGTACAGTTTAATTGGTATCTGAAAGCATTATTAAAATGGGTTAAACGGGTTTCAAGCGCATTAAGGCATTTAACATATGAAAAAAATATATTATGTAGCCTGTAACCACGTAAATCAATGATTTAAAAAAAAAACATTTTTGGCAAAACCTGGTAATTACCATAGAAATATTATGTTTTTATTGTTAATGACTATTATTAATGACGCCAAATGTGGTCTGGGGCTAGTTCGCAAAAGTAGGTTTTTTACATCTTCTCAATCATTTAACAAATTATTTAAATTGACAGCAGTGGTTCCAGAGGCAAAGTTGTCCAGAATGAGGAGTTTTATCATATGATATGAAAAAAAACGTGCAATTTACAATCATTTACACCCTTCAAAAATGCGTTATCGCCCCCTAGTGGCCGATTTCTTTCAAATTCCTCTGAGACTTTTATGGCCGTGAGTCAAACAGGCCCACGAGTTTCGTTCCGAACCAAGAGGAAAGAGCTCTACGATTTTTTTCAGCCGGAGTTATGAGCGATTTTGTTCTTTTGATCGCTGTAGCGCCCCCGTCAGGCAGACACTTGAGCCTGTGCACTTGAGCCTGCGACCGATGGTTTAGGAGTTATGAGCGTTTTCATATTTTTGATCGCTTTGGCGCCCCCCTCAGGCTGACACTTGAGCCTGTGCACTTGAGCCTGCGACTGATGGTTTAGGAGTTATGAGCGTTTTCATATTTTTGATCGCTGTAGTGCCCCCATCAGGCCGACACTTGAGCCTGCGACCGATGGTTTAGGAGTTATTAGCGTTTTCATATTTTTGATCGCTGTAGTGCCCCCATCAGGCCGACACTTGAGCCTGCGACCGATGGTTTAGGAGTTATGAGTGTTTCCGTACTTTTGATCACTGTAGTGCCCCCATCAGGCCGACACTTGAGCCTGTGCACTTGAGCCTGCGACCGATGGTTTATGAGTTATTAGCGTTTTCATATTTTTGATCGCTGTAGTGCCCCCATCAGGCTGACACTTGAGCCTGCGACCGACGGTTTAGGAGTTATTAGCGTTTTCGTACTTTTGATCGCTGTGGCGCCCCCATCGGGCAGACACTTGAGCCTGCGACCGACGGTTTAGGAGTTATTAGTGTTTTTGTACTTTTGATCGCTGTGGCGCCCCCATCAGGCAGACACTTTAGCCTGTGACCGATGGTTTAGGAGTTATTATCGTTTCTGTACTTTTGATCATTGTAGCGCCCCCGTCAGGCCGACACTTGAGCCTGTGCACTTGAGCCTGCGACCGATGGTTTAGGAGTTATTAGCGTTTTCATATTTTTGATCGCTGTAGTGCCCCCATCAGGCCGACACTTGAGCCTGTGACCGATGGTTTAGGAGTTATGAGCGTTTCCGTACTTTTGATCACTGTAGCGCCCCCGTCAGGCCGACACTTGAGCCTGTGCACTTGAGCCTGCGACCGATGGTTTAGGAGTTATTAGCGTTTTCATATTTTTCATCACTGTAGTGCCCCCATCTGGCAGACACTTGAGCCTGCGACCGACGGTTTAGGAGTTATTAGTGTTTTCGTACTTTTGATCGCTGTGGCGCCCCCATCGGGCAGACACTTGAGCCTGCGACCGACGGTTTAGGAGTTATTAGCGTTTCCGTACTTTTGATCACTGTAGCGCCCCCGTCAGGCCGACACTTGAGCCTGTGCACTTGAGCCTGCGACCGATGGTTTAGGAGTTATTAGCGTTTTCATATTTTTGATCGCTGTAGTGCCCCCATCAGGCCGACACTTGAGCCTGCGACCGATGGTTTAGGAGTAGGGGTGGGACGATACAGGTAACTCACGATTCAATTCTGTGGCGATATGTGGCCCACGATAATGACAATATCACGATTCACGATATATACGATATTCAATATATTGGAAGAAATTTCATCAACGATAAATCACGATATATGTGACTGAAAAAGAAAAAAATACCCATAATAAGGAAATCTTATGCATTTATTAATGCCAACATTTCCAACACTGTGCAAAGAAATATACATTTGCATAATAACTCACTGCCCCTTGTCTTAAATGTAAACACTGTACGGCTAGAGAGATAAAAGTGCCTGAATATTAAAAAAAACAACATGAACATTAATTAACATATGATACTGAAACGTCAGTAGTAAGTTACTGTAAAGTGCTTTATGTTAACCTGGACAGTGGTCACATCAAGGCATATTCTTCTTGAGGAACACTAACTGATCAGCATGCTCAACTAGCGGGTGGGTCTTTGATTTGTTTTTCGTTATTTTCCGCCATTCTTCTCGCGTCTCTTTTTTCTGCGCTTCATCTCTGTTGTTGTTAGTTAACTTGTTTTCTTCACTGGCTGCTGCTTCCGCCACTTTACCCCCATTTACTCGAACAGCGCCCCCCGCAAACAGAATGGTAGATATTGAGTAGTGACAGTGACACTGACAACGGGTAAATTAATCATTTTGTGTTGTAATAAAATATCGATATTGGCTGTTAGTGTATCGATTATTTATTGCGACAGAGAGCACAACAATATATTGCAATATCGATTTTTTTTCCCACCCCTATTTAGGAGTTATGAGTGTTTCCGTACTTTTGATCACTGTAGTGCCCCCATCAGGCCGACACTTGAGCCTGTGACCGATGGTTTAGGAGTTATTAGCGTTTTCATATTTTTGAGCGCTGTAGTGCCCCCATCAGGCCGACACTTGAGCCTGTGACCGATGGTTTAGGAGTTATGAGCGTTTCCGTACTTTTGATCACTGTAGTGCCCCCATCAGGCCGACACTTGAACCTGTGCACTTGAGCCTGTGACCGATGGTTTAGGAGTTATGAGCGTTTCCGTACTTTTGATCACTGTAGTGCCCCCATCAGGCCGACACTTGAACCTGTGCACTTGAGCCTGTGACCGATGGTTTAGGAGTTATGAGCGTTTCCGTACTTTTGATCACTGTAGTGCCCCCATCAGGCCGACACTTGAACCTGTGCACTTGAGCCTGTGACCGATGGTTTAGGAGTTATGAGCGTTTCCGTACTTTTGATCACTGTAGTGCCCCCATCAGGCCGACACTTGAACCTGTGCACTTGAGCCTGCGACCGATGGTTTAGGAGTTATTAGCGTTTTCATATTTTTGATCGCTGTAGTGCCCCCATCAGGCCGACACTTGAGCCTGCGACCGACGGTTTAGGAGTTATTAGCGTTTTTGTACTTTTGATCGCTGTGGCGCCCCCATCGGGCAGACACTTGAGCCTGCGACCGACGGTTTAGGAGTTATTAGCGTTTTTGTACTTTTGATCGCTGTGGCGCCCCCATCGGGCAGACACTTTAGCCTGCGACCGATGGTTTAGGAGTTATTAGCGTTTTTGTACTTTTGATCGCTGTGGCGCCCCCATCAGGCAGACACTTTAGCCTGCGACCGATGGTTTAGGAGTTATTAGCGTTTCTGTACTTTTGATCATTGTAGCGCCCCCGTCAGGCCGACACTTGAGCCTGTGCACTTGAGCCTGCGACCGATGGTTTAGGAGTTATTAGCGTTTTCATATTTTTGATCGCTGTAGTGCCCCCATCAGGCCGACACTTGAGCCTGTGACCGATGGTTTAGGAGTTATGAGCGTTTCCCTACTTTTGATCACTGTAGCGCCCCCATCAGGCCGACACTTGAGCCTGCGCACTTGAGCCTGCAACCGACGGTTTAGGAGTTATGAGTGTTAGCTTACTTTTGACCGCTGTTGCACCCCGTCAGGCTGACACTTGAACCTGCAACCTACAGTTTAGGAGTTATGAGCAATTTCGTACTTTGATCGCTGTAGCTTTGCTCATGTTGTAGGAAGTGTAGGTACTACCATTCTTCCAAGTTTCCCTCCAGTCTCTACGACTTACGGTTTGGTCTGCACGATCAGTTTTATGTGGACCATTCTAACAATTACAACAGGGTTTCAGCGCTACAGTACATGCTTGAACCCTTAAATAACCAAATTATTTAATAAACAACCAAGCTCATAAATGACAGCATTCGAAACCTGTGTTCCAAATTCTATGTGTGACTGCTGATTAGTGGCTGCTATGCTTGCATTCTCTCCTAAAGTTCCTTCCAAAAACCAAAATCGGTTTATCAAGGACAAAAATGTCCCATTAATACTTGCAATTATGGTTTGTCTGAGTGATTCTGCTTAATATCATACGGTCTGGAACTTTAATAAGTAAATAAATTATAGCCACTGAGTATTACAGCGCCTCATAACTGCTAGAGTTTTTAATCACTGCGACCTCTTTTAGTCTGAATAGAAGCTCTAGTGTGTGAAAGTGTCCCAAAGACAGGATGTTTTAACTAATTCTGCCCCAAATGACTTCCTGTGGGCCTCTTAGCAGGTCTACGGAGTGCCAACTCTCCTAAAGCTGCTTCGAAAAGTGATCTCCGCCCATCTGAGAGCCCCTCAACTGATGTCCTTTCTCTCTGGATGCCTGCTTAATGCAATGCGCAAGCAAAAGGACGACAGTAGCGCTGGCATAATCCACCTCAAACCGAGCAGCCAATTCATTAGGGAAGCAGAAAACAAGCCAAAGATGCCATTAAGGTACACCTTTTATAGCTAATATCAGTAATGTAACAGTTGAGGCCAAATAATTTTCAAAAACTGCTTACCTTTAATTACATTTATGACCACTTTTAATTACATTTA
Source organism: Garra rufa (assembly GCF_049309525.1). Lineage (NCBI taxonomy): Eukaryota > Metazoa > Chordata > Actinopteri > Cypriniformes > Cyprinidae > Garra > Garra rufa. Next base: position 17,149 of record NW_027394453.1, on the reverse strand, counting down.
TTCCACTTTTGTGGAAAGCGATGAAGCTGCACAGGCATTTTTGATAGAATGATATGTAGTACATATATTTCCCAAGCTTTTTAATTTTGCTATTATCAGTTAATTTAAAAAAGTTAATTTAATTTCAGTAATTTTATGTTATATATAATTTATAAATATTTTATTTAATAAAATAATATAAATTATAATTATTTCAAAACACTTGGTTTATGTATTAGCATCTGACTGTAATGCAAAGTTTATTAATTTTTTTTATAAATATATTTTAAATATATTCTATTATTTATATTTTTTGTTTTTTCACACACACACACACACACACACACACACATATATATATATATATATATATATATATATATATATATATATATATATATATATAAAACATTTTATTATTATTATATCATTATATCATTTGTAGACACACACACAAATACATATATACATACATAAATATACTATTTATATTTATACATAATTGGTTCTATTTTAAATAAACATTATAATATTTATAAAATAATATAAATGATAATTACTTAAAAAAACTTAGTATTTCATTTCAGTAATTTTATATATAATTAAAAAAACAAATATTTTTACATTAAATAATAATATTTTTACAAAAATAATAATATTTTTACAAAAATAATATTTTACATTATTTTTATATCATTTTATAGGTATTGTAATGTATGTTTTAAATATATTAAATCATAATAATAAAATAAAACAAATGATATAATAATAATAAAATGTTATAACATTTTATTATTATTATATCATTTGTTTTATTTTATTATTATGATTTAATATATTTAAAACATACATTACAATACCTATAAAATGATATAAAAATAATGTAAAAAAGGATATGATCATCTGTTAATATGCTAATTTACCATTTGTTTTATTTCATAAATTTATAATAAATTATTTATTATATTACTTATATATTTCATTAGAAAATATTTCTTTAAATATGAATGAATAAAAAACTAAATATTTTCATTTCAGCAATGTATTTTTATTTATATTATGTATGACTGAACAAACATATATATGCTAAAATTTTCATTTTAATAATACTTACTCAATTCACTAAATAACACACATAATAATCTCTAATGATCTCAAAATAAGCAAACATCATCTAATTAATTGACCTGACCAATATAGCAATTTATGAAAAATTTTATATGACCAATAGCATTATATTAAAACATACTACTAAAAACACTGCTCAAATAAAACCCAGCTAATCTGACACAGTATTTGTATTCAAAGTGAAGATTTCAATCTTCCTGATACATGTTTGTCATCTGCAATCAGTTGCAACAAACTCCTCAGGTTAGGAAAACCTTTAGAGATTATTCTTTATGATGGGATTTCTTATCTTAGGGTTTTGATGCAACCGGGCCCCTGTGCTTTCCGACTCGTGTGATCCCAATCGTCCTGACGGGTGCTCCATCAGTGCTGAACGTGCCACCCGCCAACCTGCAGTGATAAACATTTCAAGCGAGCGGCGGCGCTTTGTTTCCGCAGAGCGAACGCATTCATCCGTTTAAACTGCAGCAGGCTGTGAAGATGCTGCAGGGGTCCTAAATCAACCCCCTCCCGACCGTCCCAGAGCCTCAGCTTCGACGCAGGAATGCCGTGGCACGTGTTTCTGCCTCCGTCAGCATCCCCTCCTAACACTTCACAGCCTCCAACCATTTGGCGGAGACTGACTTCAACTCGCTAATGCCTGAAAACTGCTGCTAATTTGCTGTGACCTCGTGAAAAGCGGGGCCCCAATCACAACAGGCCCATGTTGGTTACATTTTGGCTATCTTGTCAGATTTCATGTTCGCTGGCACTCTAATTTAACAGCCCTGGAGAATGTGGACATCTTGAATGCATTTGCTCTGGTGCCGTTCGAAAACAGTGGCTCTTTTAACACGGTAGTCAACAAGGATTACGGGGAAGACTATCTGTCTGAAGATCATAAAGTCCAATGGAAAAGTAACTAGGTGTAAGTGATGGCAGGATAACATAGACATGATCAGATCCAGACTGCATTTAGGAGCAAAAACTGTAAAATTATGCTAAATGAATATCAATACGTCCTAAATGGAGCTCAAATTAGTCAAAATATCTAATAAACAAACACGGGGCAGGGAGTATGTACAACTTGTGAACAATTGGTTGGTTATTTATTTATTTAGAGTAAAAGTGAAATTTATAAATTACAAATATTTATTAAATTAAAAGCATAAATTCAAAAGTTCAGGGTAACTTGAGGTAATATTTTTTTAGGAATGAATAAATAAATAAATAAATACTGATCAAAGGAATGTAGAAAGTAGAAACATTTACATTGTTACAAAAATATTCTATTTCAAATAAACACAGCTCTTTTGAATTTTCAAAACTTTAAAAGAACTAATACAAGAAAAAATATTAAAACAAAAAGAACAAATATTAAGCAGCACATTCATAAAAAAATAATTAATAATTGCTAATAATAAAATGTTTCTTGAGCACCAAATCAGCATAAATAAAACTGAAAACATAAATAAAATTTTATATAAATTATAATAATATTTTAGTGTATTTTGAACAAATGAATGCAGCCTTAGTGAAAATAAGAGACTTCTTTCAAAAACAATTTATAAATTACAAATATTTATGCATATACAAATTCAAAAGTTTATAGTAACTTATGGTAAGATTTTTATGAATTAATCAATGAATAAATAAATAAATACTTTTATTTAGCACAGATGTATTAAACTGATCAAAAGGAATGTAGGAAGTAAAAACATTTACATTGTTACAAAAATATTCTATTTCAAAATTCAAAATTCTATTTCTATTTCTATTTCAAAACACTGCTCTTTTGAATTTTAAAAGTTTTCAAAAGTTTAAAATAACTTTATTTTTTCTACACAATAATATTAAGCAGCACATGCATAATAATTGATAAAAAAATGATAATTACAAAATGTTTCTTGATCATCAATTCATTGTAAATAAAACTGAAAACATAAATAAAAATGTATAAAAATTACAATCATTTTACTATATTTTGATTAAGTAAATGCAGCCTTAGTGACATGGGGTGAGATTTTTAGAAATAAATAAATATTTTTATTTAGCAAGGATGTAATAAACTGATTAAAGGCAAAAGTAGAAATATTTATGTTGTTACAAAAATATTCTATTTCAAATAAACACTGCTCTTTTGAAGTTTCAAAAGTTCAAAAGAACTTTCTTTTTTCTCCACAAAAACATTAAGCAGCACATTCATAATAAGTGAATAAAAGTTGATAATAATGAAATGTTTAGTGAGCACCAAACCAGCATATTATAAATGGAAAACATAAATAAAAATTAATATAAATTATTATAATATTTTCCTGTATTTTTGATCAAGTAAATGCAGCCTTAATAAGAATAAGAGACTTTTTTTCAAAAACAATTTATAAATTACAAATATTTATGCATACCTAAATTTAAAAGTTTAGGGTAACTTAGGGTAAGCTTTTTAGGGAAATATAAACAAATAAATAAATAACTATTTTTATTTAGTAAGGATGTATTAAACTGATCAAAGATAAAAGTAGAAACATTTACATTATTCCAAAAATAATTTATTTCAAATAAACACTGCTGTTTGGAGTTTTCAAAAGTATAATAACTTTCTTTTTTCTCCACAAAAACATTAAGCCGCACATTCATAATAATTGATAATAATGAAATGTTTAGTGAGCACCAAATCAGAAATTCTATTATAAATGGAAAACATAAATAAAAAAAATCATATAAATTAAAATCATATTTTCCTGTATTTTTGATCAAATAAATGCAGCCTTAGTGAGAAAAAGAGACTTCTTTCAAAAACTATTTATTGATATAAATTTATATAAAATACTTATTTATTTATTTATTTATTTAGCAAGGGTGTATTAAAAGTGATTAAAGACAAAAGTAGAAACATTTACATTACAAAAAAAAAAAATTATTTCAAATAAACACTGCTCTTTTGAATTTTCAAAAGTTCAAAATAACTTTTTTTTGTTGTTTCTACAAAAACATTAAGCAGAAAACTGATAATAATTGATTAGCAATTGAAAATAATCAAATGTTTCTTGAGCACCAAATAAGTGTATATAAATAAAATAGAAAACATAAATAAGAATGAATATAAAGATAATATTTTCCTGTATTTTGGATCAAATAAATAAAGCCTTAGTGAGAGAATAAGAGACTTTTTTCAAAAACATACTGTAAATTATACTGACGCCAGATTTATACAATAATGTGCGTTAATTTCAGCAAATTTAGCAATATCTAAAGTGAAGGATGGCCAATATAAATAAAACATAATGATGCCGTGATTGAGCAAACACATAATTGCTGGAATATATTTACATACAATCTCTCTGCTGAATTCTGAAAGTGCAGATTCCATGCAAGTCTCGTCATAACTGCAGTAAGTAGCAAGTTTTTTGGAAATCAATGTTAACTCTCCCTTAATAAGACATCTGAGAAGTACAAGAAGGACCAGCTTCAATATGGAAAGAAAACAATTCCCATCAACCCTGGAGAAAAAAAATAAAAAAATTGTTTTGTCACGGTATGAATTTGTGGTAAAGATCTCCAGGTTTGATACGACGAGAGCTAAAACATGGCACAAGTATGTAAACAAGCTTAACAGCACTCGAAAAATACTCTCAAATTTACGAGCCAGTTACGAGTCCCTATCATTTACCTCCAAAGCTGTAATTTCCGTTGATGCATGTTGCGAAAGCTTCTTAACAAGCCCGCATGCACCAACCAAACTGCTCTTTTGTATAATCCGCTGGTATATTTGAACATACACACTGGATGCTGCTTTTCTAGGATGAGAAGAGAGTTGATCTCAACATTGGACGGCTGGCCAAACTCTCTAAAGGCAGAGATGCAGATTTATTTATCCAGCGGAATCCAAGCCGACACTAAATACATCTTCCAGCCATGAGATCAAATGATCCTTGAACTTCCATAACAGCCCGTTTTTTCGAATGCACATTTATCACACAGAATTCCACATCGGACAGTGTTAGAGTGTGCTGTGGATCTGGATTCATCTGCCTCGCTGTGTGTAAGTGGGAAATGTTGGAACTGCAGTTACAGAGGAGCTTGAGGAGCCTCTAAATCACAGACGAAGCCAACAGGAGGAATGCTGAAGAAAACTGCTCCGAGCTCAACCGAACTGCTAGAGCCTCTCTTTCGATGACTACCGGGAGACCAAATGTAGACTATAAAGCAAGCGAAAGCTTTTTTCTGCATGTCTCGTTAATATTTGAAAGCATTATCACTGTAAAAATCAGCCAACAAGATACCAATAACTACGCCCAGACAGCTCTTTTTACATTTTTGCATATTCTAAATAGGGTTCTGTGGAACGTTAAAAGAAGAGATAAAAATGTGTTTAAAAGAGTGAGGAAGTTGTCTGAATGCAGAAACGCTGAAGCATTTGTTTCAGCTGAATGTGTTTAATCACCAAGGCTGAATTTATTTGATAAAAAGTATAGTGAAAAAAAATATTATGCTTTATTTTCATAATTTAATATAACTGTTTTCTATTTAAATACATTTTTTTAAATAAAATAAAATAAAATAAAAATGTTAAATCACCAAGGTTGCATTTATTTGATTAAAAATATAGTGAAAAAGAGAAACAATATGAAATATTTTATAATTTAAAATAACTGTTTTCTATTTAATTACATTTTTGAAATAAATTAAATTAAAGTTAAATATGTTTAATAACAGAGGCTGCATTTATTGGATTAAAAATATAGTAAAAACAGAAATATTATGAAATATTTTTACAATTTAAAATAATTGTTTTCTATTTAAATACATTTTTAAAATTTAATTAAATTAAATTAAAAGTTGAAAATGTTTAATCACAGAGGCTGCATTTATTTGATTAAAAATACAGTACAGCAAATATAATATAATATTATGAAATATTTTTACAATTTAAAATAACTGTCTTCTATTTAGAAACACATTTTATTTTATTGTACAAATATTTAAATTTAATTAAAAATTTAATATGTTTAATCACCGAGGCTGCATTTATTCGATTAAAAATATAGTAAAAACAGAAATATTATGAAATATCTTTACAGTAAATAACTGTTTTCTATTTAGAAACATTTTTAAAATAAAATAAAATTTAATGAAATTTAATTAAAAGTTGAATATGTTTAATCACAGAGGCTGCATTTATTGGATTAAAATATAGTAAAAACTTATTGTGATTTTTTTAAAGAATTTAAAATAACTTTTCTATTTAAAGACATTTTTAAAATTAAATTAAATTAAATTAAATTAAAAGTTGAATATGTTTAATCACAGATGCTGAATTTATTGGATTGAAATATAGTAAAAATGCATATATTATGAAATATTTGTACAATTTAAAATAATTGTTTTCTATCTAAATACATTTTTGAAATAAAATTACGTTAAAAGTTGAAAATGTTTAATCACAGAGGCTGCATTTATTTGATTCAATATATAGTAAAAACAGAAATATTATGAAATATTTGTACAATTTAAAATAACTGTTTTCTATTTAAATATTTTTTTAAATAAAATAAAATAAAAAGCTAAATATGTTTAATTACTGAGGATGCATTTATTTGATTAAAAATATAGTTAAAACAGAAATATTATGAAATATTTTTACAATTTTAAATAACGGCTTTCTATTTAAATATTTTTTAAATAAAATTAAATAAAATTAAATTAAATTAAATTAAATTAAATTAAATTACATAGTTAAATTAAATTAAAAGCTAAATATGTTTAATCATTGAGGATGCATTTATTTGATTAAAAATATAGTTAAAACAGAAATATTATAAAATATTTTTACAATTTAAAATAACTGTTTTCTATTTAAATACATTTTTTAAATTGCATTTATCCCTGTGATGCAATGCTGAATTTCAGAATCATTACTCCATTCTTCAATGTCACATAATCCTTCAAAAATCATTCTAATTTGGTCTATTTAATCCATTCTTGCTTAATAAAAGTATTCATTTCTTGAAAAAAAATAAAAATCTTTGAAAAGTAGTATAATTTCCAAACTGTACCAAAATTTTGCTACAAAATCTCTACTGTAAAGCACCAATGTTGGGTAAGCAAAATAAACTTGCTTAATTAAAACTTACAAAAGAAATTTGATGCACAGAGCTGGAATGCGATGTGTATAACTTTGTGTATCTGCAAAAATCTGCAGAGCTTTCTGTTGAGACTCTGCATATTTATACTCCGTGTGGGCCTGCCAATAACTCATGTTTCTCATTGGAAGAAACAGAAACTTTCCCTTAGAAGAAAAAAGCCTTCAGCATCAAACGGTTGGCAGCGATCACAGATCAGACAGCTTAGCAGGGGAACTAACAAAATGGTCAGTTAATTAGCCCTGTTTAAGTCACCAAAAATCTTCTTTTATATCTGAGCCACTGTAGGTTCTTAAGCTCCGTCAGCTGATAGTTTTACTGCAACGAGACCTGCATGAAACTCACATACAGTAGGATCTGTCACAAACAGCCTTGTAATGTAAAAGTGAAGGGTTACATTTCTTCTAAAGCATGCAAAAATGAACTGATAATGGAGAAAAATGGAGTCTGGGGAATAAAACACATTTGTTATGAGGGACGCAGTCATGAGAAAATGCAAGCGACTATTTCCCCCTCTCGCTATCTCTAGATAATGATAAACACACTGGATGTGTTCACAACAGCATTATTTCTTTTTCCCCTCAATTTGAGCCAAATTAGTCCAAATTGCATCTGCAAACGTGCCAAAAAAACAAAGTGAGCATTCTTTCCCATGGTTGAGGTAGAATGGACGAGAGGGGAACAAACAGCTATAAACGTTGCATGGGTGTGCGTAGACGGCATGATAACGCTTTACAGCACCAGATCGGCATCAGAGTTTTGCCAAATGAGGATTTAGAGTAACTGCCCGGGTGTTTGAAAAGCCAGAGTCACCAGGTTTATCTAACCACTGATGCCATAAACACATTAGTTGAGTTTGCAGCATCATAAATAACCAACACTAAAGAGTCTGGTGTTTGACATTTAAGGTCACAACTGTCTGTCTTGACCTCAGGGTCATTAGGTTATGTCTGGTCATCGGAGAAAAACCTGTGGGAGGATTTGAGCAAGAGTGAAGCTCATTAAAACATGTCCAGGTCACATTTCACCCTAAAATCACCCAGTTTTGCAAAAAAATAAAAACAATCCAAAAATTGAGAAAATTGCCTTTGAAGTTGTCTAAATGAAGTTCTTAGCAATGCATATTACTAATAAAAATTTAAGCTTTGATATATTTATGGTAGAAAATTTACAAAATATCTTCATGGAACATGATCTTTATTTAACATCCTAATGATAAAGAAAACGAAAGTTTTAAAACCATTAAGACTTTCTGTATTATATTATTTTCATTATGATTATGAAGATTTACCACCCAAATATAAATAAATATAACACACACATTTTCATTACCATAATGCGTCCAGATGTTTTAAAACAAAATACAAATAAAAAAATAAATACTATAACAGGTCCAGATGTTTTTAAATAAAATAAATAAAATAAATAAATAAAATAAATGAATATTTACGCACAAATTCTCATTACCATAATGAGTCCAGATGTTTTCAAATATAATAAAATAAATAAACATTTACATACAAACTCTTATTACAGTAATGGGTCCAGATGTTTTTAAATAAAATAAAATAAATTACATTAAAAATAAAGATATTTACATAACATTTTGCATTACTGTAATGAGTCCAGATGTTTTAAAATAAATATAAAATATAATATAAAAGAAAATAACAATTTAACATTTCCAACACAAATTCTCATTACTGTAATGAGTCCAGATATTTAAAAATATATATAAAATAAAATAATAAATAAACATTTCTAACTCAAACTCTCATTACTTTAATGAGTCCTGATGTATGTATATTTGTAATATGTATGTGTGTGTGTGTGTGTATAGTATGTATGTGTATGTGTATATATAATTATTTTTTATTTTATTTTTTAACGAAAATCTGCATAATTTAAAGGCAATCCATCTGATGTATAAATGCTTTATGGTTTAGGTAAAATGCCATAATAGCATTAGTGATGTCAAAACAAAATCTCATGAAAATAACAAAATTGCAAAATAAAATAAAATAAAATGTCCAGGACATGTTCTTGAGAGGTTTGGTGCGATACATATCTACAGAAGAGAAAGCCACACGCCGTGGTGTTAGTCTGTGCCACAGGGGGACGGCTATTGTTCAGCATTTAACAGCAGCTTTGTCATCCTGTCAGCTGCATTTGTCACAGCAGAAAGGGAAGCTCTGAAAACATGCCACTCAGAGACCCAAAATCAAAGCTAAGCATCCTCACTGTGAGACCACAATGACACCTACACCAGACTGGAGACTCACTCAAAAAATTGACAGCAAAGTCTGATTCTGATGCTCACTCTAAACTCTGAGCAGGTCTATTTAAGTTCATTATGGAAGCTGTAAATCTCCCTACTCGCTAGAGCTGGTGTACAAAGTCAAACGTGACGTCTTTAGATTCACTGAGTTGGTCTGACACCAACAAAACCAAACATTATGTCATTTAAAGGACAAATTACTATAGCAAAGCGAAAGCTTTTGCTTTTTTAAGTCAATAAAGACTTAAATTTCAGTCTGTTCCTCACACAAAATGATTGACAACTTCATGAGTCTTGAAAAATATCATCTATAGACTATTTTACGCAAAATCTAGCGTTTTCTGTAGTTTAGTGAAGTTTAACACTCTTCAAATTCATCAGTTATAAAACAAACTCAATTTCAGCTGAAAAGCAGGTCTTTAGAGGGGATTAAGATCAATATTTAGCTCTAATTCAATGTTGATTCGACTGACAACTTGTTTACAAAGTCAAATGTCAATTTCAGCTGAAAAGCAGCTTTTTAGAGGAGAATAACATCATTATTCAGATAAAATTCAATGTTGATTCAATTCAGTTCAATAACACTGTCAGTTTTGCAACTTTAGTGTAATTATCTGGCTCAGTTCAGTTCACAATTTAAAGTGACATTATCTGGCTCAATTTAGTTCAGATTTATGGCTAAATAACTATTTAAGTTCATTATGGAAGCTGTAAATCTTCCTACTCGCTAGAGCTTGTGTACAAAGTCAAACGTGACATCTTTAGATTCACTGAGCTGGTCTGACAGCAACAAAACCCAACATTTTTTGGTCAATAAAGACTTAAATTTCAGTCTGTTCTTCACACAAAACAATTGACGACTTCATGAGTCTTGAAAAATTTCATCTATAGACTATTTTACGCAAAATGGTTTTGTGAAGTTTAACACTCTTCAAATTCATCAGTTATAAAACAAACTCAATTTCAGATAAAAAGCAGGTCTTTAGAGGGGATTAAGATCATTATTTAGCTCAAATTCAATGTTGATTCGACTGACGACTTGTTTACAAAGTCAAATGTCAATTTCAGCTGAAAAGCAGCTCTTTAGAGGAGAATAAGATCATTATTCAGCTAAAATTCGATGTTTATTCAAATAAGTTCAATAACACTGTCAATCTTGCAAATTTAGTGTCATAATCCAGCACAATTCAGTTCACATTTTGAAGGTTAATTAACTATTTAAGGTCATTATGGAAGCTGTAAATCTTTCTACTCGTTAGAGCTTGTGTACAAAGGCAAACGAGATGTCTTTAAATGCACTGAGCTTGGTCTAATGCCACCAAAACCAAACGTTATACTATTTAAAGGACAAATTACTACAGCAAAGCGAAAGCTTTCACTTTTTTTAAGTCAATAAAGATTTAAATTTCAGTCTGTTCCTCACACAAAACGATTGACAACTTCATGAGTCTTAAAAATAGTTTATAGACTATTTCATGCAAAATCTAAAGTGTTTTCTGTAGTTTTGTGAAGTTTAACATTCTTCAAATTCATCAGTTATAAAACAAACTCAATTTCAGCTGAAAAGCAGCTCTTTAGAGGGGATTAAGATCATTATTCAGCTGAAATTCAATGTTGATTCGATTCAGTGTCAGTATTGCAAAGTCAGTGTCATTATCCGGCTCAATTTAGTTAAGATTTAGGGCTAAAAAACTATTTAAGTTATAAGTTCATTATGGAAACTGTAAAATTTCCAACTCGCTAGAGCTTGTTTAGCATTAAGGATGGTCTGATGCCAACAGAACTAAACATTACGTCATTTAAAGGACAAATTACTACAGCAAAGCAAACGTTTTATTTTTAAGTCATTAAATACTTAAATTTCAGTCTGTTCCTCACCCAAAACATCAGAAGACTTTAAATATAGTCATATAGTCTATTTTACACAAATTCTAGTGTTTTCTGTAGTTTTGTGAAGTTTAACACTCTCTGAAAAGCAGCTCTTTAGAGGGGATTAAGATTATTATTCAGCTAAAATTCGATGTTGATTCAATTCTGTTCAATAACACTGCCAGTCTTGCAAATTAAGTGTCATAATCCATCTTAATTCAGTTCACAATCTGAAGTCTAATTAACTTTCAAGTTCATTAAGGAAGAAGTAAAGCTTGTGCACAAAGTCAAACGTGACGTCTTTAAATGCATTGAGCTTGGTCTGATGCCAACCAAACCAAACATTACGTCATTTAAAGAACAAAATACTACAGCAAAGAGAAAGCATTTGCTTTTTTAAATCAATAAAAACTTACATTTCAGTCTGTTCCTCACACAAAACGATTGATGACTTCAGAAGACTTATATAGTCTTATAATATAGTCATATGGACTATTTTATGCTAATTCTACAGTGTTTTCTGTCATTTTTAGAGTTGAACTTTTCTTCAAAACATTATCAAAGAACGTCATCCAGGTTTGAGGATGAATTTTAAATTTCAGGTGATGTATATTCCTTCAAAATGACTATGAAAGCACCAAAATGTTACAGCACAAGAGAACCAATTATGGAAACTCAACTATGGAGATGTAGAGCATAATCTAAAAGCCAACCATGTCCATATTAAGCTCAAGTCAGTTCAGTGTTGGTTTAGTTTAGTTACAACAGCAGTT
>NW_027394452.1:0-29903 GCF_049309525.1 Garra rufa | reverse complement strand
ACAATTGTGAGAAATAAAGCCAGAATTGCAATATAAACTCATAATTCAGGCTTTCTTTCTCAAAAATGGATGATATAAACTTACAATTGTGAGAAATAAAGCCTGAATTGCAATATAAACTCATAATTCAGGCTTTCTTTCTCAAAAAATTGATGATATATACTCACAATTTTGAGAAATTAAGCCAGAATTGCAATATAAACTCATAATTCAGGCTTTCTTTCACAAAAATGGATAACATAAACTCACAATTGTGAGAAATAAAGCCAGAATTGCAATATAAACTCATAATTCAGGCTTTCTTTCTCAAAAATGGATGATATATTCTCACAGTTGTGAGAAATAAAGCCAGAATTGCAATATAATCTCATAATTAAGACTTTCTTTCTCAAAAATGGATGATATAAACTTACAATTGTGTGCATTAAAGCCAGAATTGCAATATAAACTCATAATTCAGGCTTTCTTTCTCAAAAATGGATGAAATAAACTTACAATTGTGAGTTTATAAGCCAGAAATGCAATATAAACTCATAATTCAGGCTTTCTTTCTCAAAAAATTGATGATATATACTCACAATTGTGAGAAATGAAGCCTGAATTGCAATATAAACTCATAATTCAGGCTTTCTTTCTCAAAAATGGATGAAATAAACTTACAATTGTGAGTTTATAAGCCAGAATTGCAATATAAACTCATAATTCAGGCTTTCTTTCTCAAAAAATTGATGATACATGCTCACAATTGTGAGAAATAAAGCCAGAATTGCAATATAAACTCATAATTCAGGCTTTCTTTCTCAAAAATGGATGATATAAACTTACAATTGTGAGAAATAAAGCCTGAATTGCAATATAAACTCATAATTCAGGCTTTCTTTCTCAAAAAATTGATGATATATACTCACAATTGTGAGAAATTAAGCCAGAATTGCAATATAAACTCATAATTCAGGCTTTCTTTCACAAAAATGGATAACATAAACTCACAATTGTGAGAAATAAAGCCAGAATTGCAATATAAACTCATAATTCAGGCTTTCTTTCTCAAAAATGGATGATATATTCTCACAGTTGTGAGAAATAAAGCCAGAATTGCAATATGAACTGATAATTCAGGCTTTCTTTCTCAACAATGGATGCTATAAACTTCCAGGTATGAGCATTAAAGCCAGAATTGCAATATAAACTCATAATTGAGGCTTTCTTTCTCAAAAATGGATGATATAAACTTACAATTGTGAGCATTAAAGCAGAATTGCAATATAAACTCATAATTGAGGCTTTCTTTCTCAAAAATGGATGATATAAACTTACAATTGTGAGCATTAAAGCCAGAATTGCAAAATTAACTCATAATTCAGGCTTTCTTTCTCAGAAGTGGATGATATATACTCACAATTGTGAGAAATAAAGCCAGAATTGCAATATAAACTCATAATTTAGGCTTACTTTGACAAAAATGGATAACATAAACTCACAATTGTGAGAAATAAAGCCAGAATTGCAATATAAACTCATAATTCAGGCTTTCTTTCTCAGAAATGGATGATATATACTCACAGTTGTGAGAAATAAAGCCAGAATTGCAATATGAACTGATAATTCAGGCTTTCTTTCTCAACAATGGATGATATAAACTTCCAGTTGTGAGCATTAAAGCCAGAATTGCAATATAAACTCATAATTGAGGCTTTCTTTCTCAAAAATGGATGATATAAACTTCCAGTTGTGAGCATTAAAGCCAGAATTGCAATATAAACTCATAATTCAGGCTTTCTTTCTCAAAAATGGATGAAATAAACTTACAATTGTGAGTTTATAAGCCAGAATTGAAATATAAACTCAGAATTCAGGCTTTCTTTCTCAAAAAATTGATGATATATACTCACAATTGTGAGAAATAAAGCCAGAATTGCAATATAAACTCATAATTCAGACTTTCTTTCTCAAAAATGGATAACATAAACTAACAATTGTGAGAAATAAAGCCTGAATTGCAATATAAACTCATAATTCAGGCTTTCTTTCTCAAAAATGGATGAAATAAACTTACAATTGTGAGTTTATAAGCCAGAATTGCAATATAAACTCAGAATTCAGGCTTTCTTTCTCAAAAAATTGATGATATATACTCACAATTGTGAGAAATAAAGCCAGAATTGCAATATAAACTCATAATTCAGGCTTTCTTTCTCAAAAATGGATAACTTAAACTCACAATTGTGAGAAATAAAGTCAGAATTGCAATATAAACTCATAATTCAGGCTTTCTTTCTCAGAAATGGATGATATAACCTAGCAATTGTGAGCAATAAAGCCAGAATTACAATATAAACTCGTAATTTAGGCTTTCTTTCTCAAAATTGGATAACATAAACTCACAATTGTGAGAAATAAAGCCATAATTGCAATATAAACTCATAATTCAGGCTTTCTTTCTCAGAAATGGATGATATATACTCACAATTGTCAGAAATAAAGCCAGAATTGCAATATAATTTTTATAATTCAGGCTTTCTTTCTCAGAAATGGGTCATATATATACTCACAATTGTGAGAAATAAAGCCAGAATTGCAATATGAACTCATAATTCAGGCTTTCTTTCTCAGGAATGGATGATATAAACCCGCAATTGTGAGCAATAAAGCCAGAATTGCAATTTACACCCATATTTCCGGCTTTCTTTCTCAAAAATGGATGATATGTCCTCACAATTGTGAGAAACAAAGCCAGAATTGCAAAATTAACTCATAATTCAGGCTTTCTTTCTCAGAAATGGATGATATATACTCACAATTGTGAGAAATAAAGCCAGAATTGCAATATAAACTCATAATTTAGGCTTACTTCGACAAAAATGGATAACATAAACTCACAATTGTGAGAAATAAAGCCAGAATTGCAATATAAACTCATAATTCAGGCTTTCTTTCTCAGAAATGGATGATATATACTCACAGTTGTGAGAAATAAAGCCAGAATTGCAATATGAACTGATAATTCAGGCTTTCTTTCTCAACAATGGATGATATAAACTTCCAGTTGTGAGCATTAAAGCCAGAATTGCAATATAAACTCATAATTGAGGCTTTCTTTCTCAAAAATGGATGATATAAACTTACAATTGTGAGCATTAAAGCCAGAATTGCAATATAAACTCATAATTGAGGCTTTCTTTCTCAAAAATGGATGATATAAACTTACAATTGTGAGCATTAAAGCCAGAATTGCAAAATTAACTCATAATTCAGGCTTTCTTTCTCAGAAATGGATGATATATACTCACAATTGTGAGAAATAAAGCCAGAATTGCAATATAAACTCATAATTTAGGCTTACTTTGACAAAAATGGATAACATAAACTCACAATTGTGAGAAATAAAGCCTGAATTGCAATATAAACTCATAATTCAGGCTTTCTTTCTCAAAAAATTGAAGATACATGCTCACAATTGTGAGAAATAAAGCCAGAATTGCAATATAAACTCATAATTCAGGCTTTCTTTCTCAAAAATGGATGATATAAACTTACAATTGTGAGAAATAAAGCCTGAATTGCAATATAAACTCATAATTCAGGCTTTCTTTCTCAAAAAATTGATGATATATACTCACAATTGTGAGAAATTAAGCCAGAATTGCAATATAAACTCATAATTCAGGCTTTCTTTCTCAAAAATGGATGATATATTCTCACAGTTGTGAGAAATAAAGCCAGAATTGCAATATAATCTCATAATTAAGACTTTCTTTCTCAAACATGGATGATATAAACTTACAATTGTGAGCATTAAAGCCAGAATTGCAATATAAACTCATAATTCAGGCTTTCTTTCTCAAAAATGGATGAAATAAACTTACAATTGTGAGTTTATAAGCCAGAATTGCAATATAAACTCAGAATTCAGGCTTTCTTTCTCAAAAAATTGATGATATATACTCACAATTGTGAGAAATAAAGCCAGAATTGCAATATAAACTCATAATTCAGGCTTTCTTTCTCAAAAATGGATAACTTAAACTCACAATTGTGAGAAATAAAGCCAGAATTGCAATATAAACTCATCATTCAGGCTTTCTTTCTCAAAAATGGATAACTTAAACTCACAATTGTGAGAAATAAAGCCAGAATTGCAATATAAACTCATAATTAAGGCTTTCTTTCTCAAAAATGGATGATATAAACTTACAATTGTGAGCATTAAAGCCAGAATTGCAATATAAACTCACAATTCAGGCTTTCTTTCTCAGAAATGGATGATATATACTCACAATTGTGAGAAATAAAGCCAGAATTGCAATATAAACTCATAATTCAGACTTTCTTTCTCAAAAATGGATGATATAAACTTACAATTGTGAGCATTAAAGCCAGAATTGCAATATAAACTCATAATTCAGGCTTTCTTTCTCAAAAATGGATGAAATAAACTTACAATTATGAGTTTATAAGCCAGAATTGCAATATAAACTCATAATTCAGGCTTTCTTTCTCAAAAAATTGATGATACATGCTCACAATTGTGAGAAATAAAGCCAGAATTGCAATATAAACTCATAATTCAGGCTTTCTTTCTCAAAAATGGATGATATAAACTTACAATTGTGAGAAATAAAGCCTGAATTGCAATATAAACTCATAATTCAGGCTTTCTTTCTCAAAAAATTGATGATATATACTCACAATTGTGAGAAATTAAGCCAGAATTGCAATATAAACTCATAATTCAGGCTTTCTTTCACAAAAATGGATAACATAAACTCACAATTGTGAGAAATAAAGCCAGAATTGCAATATAAACTCATAATTCAGGCTTTCTTTCTCAAAAATGGATGATATATTCTCACAGTTGTGAGAAATAAAGCCAGAATTGCAATATAATCTCATAATTAAGACTTTCTTTCTCAAAAATGGATGATATAAACTTACAATTGTGTGCATTAAAGCCAGAATTGCAATATAAACTCATAATTCAGGCTTTCTTTCTCAAAAATGGATGAAATAAACTTACAATTGTGAGTTTATAAGCCAGAAATGCAATATAAACTCATAATTCAGGCTTTCTTTCTCAAAAAATTGATGATATATACTCACAATTGTGAGAAATGAAGCCTGAATTGCAATATAAACTCATAATTCAGGCTTTCTTTCTCAAAAATGGATGAAATAAACTTACAATTGTGAGTTTATAAGCCAGAATTGCAATATAAACTCATAATTCAGGCTTTCTTTCTCAAAAAATTGATGATACATGCTCACAATTGTGAGAAATAAAGCCAGAATTGCAATATAAACTCATAATTCAGGCTTTCTTTCTCAAAAATGGATGATATAAACTTACAATTGTGAGAAATAAAGCCTGAATTGCAATATAAACTCATAATTCAGGCTTTCTTTCTCAAAAAATTGATGATATATACTCACAATTGTGAGAAATTAAGCCAGAATTGCAATATAAACTCATAATTCAGGCTTTCTTTCACAAAAATGGATAACATAAACTCACAATTGTGAGAAATAAAGCCAGAATTGCAATATAAACTCATAATTCAGGCTTTCTTTCTCAAAAATGGATGATATATTCTCACAGTTGTGAGAAATAAAGCCAGAATTGCAATATGAACTGATAATTCAGGCTTTCTTTCTCAACAATGGATGCTATAAACTTCCAGTTGTGAGCATTAAAGCCAGAATTGCAATATAAACTCATAATTGAGGCTTTCTTTCTCAAAAATGGATGATATAAACTTACAATTGTGAGCATTAAAGCCAGAATTGCAATATAAACTCATAATTGAGGCTTTCTTTCTCAAAAATGGATGATATAAACTTACAATTGTGAGCATTAAAGCCAGAATTGCAAAATTAACTCATAATTCAGGCTTTCTTTCTCAGAAGTGGATGATATAAACTTCCAGTTGTGAGCATTAAAGCCAGAATTGCAATATAAACTTATAATTCAGGCTTTCTTTCTCAAAAATGGATGAAATAAACTTACAATTGTGAGTTTATAAGCCAGAATTGAAATATAAACTCAGAATTCAGGCTTTCTTTCTCAAAAAATTGATGATATATACTCACAATTGTGAGAAATAAAGCCAGAATTGCAATATAAACTCATAATTCAGACTTTCTTTCTCAAAAATGGATAACATAAACTAACAATTGTGAGAAATAAAGCCTGAATTGCAATATAAACTCATAATTCAGGCTTTCTTTCTCAAATATGGATGAAATAAACTTACAATTGTGAGTTTATAAGCCAGAATTGCAATATAAACTCAGAATTCAGGCTTTCTTTCTCAAAAAATTTGATGATATATACTCACAATTGTGAGAAATAAAGCCAGAATTGCAATATAAACTCATAATTCAGGCTTTCTTTCTCAAAAATGGATAACTTAAACTCACAATTGTGAGAAATAAAGTCAGAATTGCAATATAAACTCATCATTCAGGCTTTCTTTCTCAAAAATGGATAACTTAAACTCACAATTGTGAGAAATAAAGCCAGAATTGCAATATAAACTCATAATTAAGGCTTTCTTTCTCAAAAATGGATGATATAAACTTACAATTGTGAGCATTAAAGCCAGAATTGCAATATAAACTCACAATTCAGGCTTTCTTTCTCAGGAATGGATGATATAAACCCGCAATTGTGAGCAATAAAGCCAGAATTGCAATTTAAACCCATATTTCCGGCTTTCTTTCTCAAAAATGGATGATATGTCCTCACAATTGTGAGAAACAAAGCCAGAATTGCAAAATTAACTCATAATTCAGGCTTTCTTTCTCAGAAATGGATGATATATACTCACAATTGTGAGAAATAAAGCCAGAATTGCAATATAAACTCATAATTTAGGCTTACTTTGACAAAAATGGATAACATAAACTCACAATTGTGAGAAATAAAGCCAGAATTGCAATATAAACTCATAATTCAGGCTTTCTTTCTCAGAAATGGATGATATATACTCACAGTTGTGAGAAATAAAGCCAGAATTGCAATATGAACTGATAATTCAGGCTTTCTTTCTCAACAATGGATGATATAAACTTCCAGTTGTGAGCATTAAAGCCAGAATTGCAATATAAACTCATAATTGAGGCTTTCTTTCTCAAAAATGGATGATATAAACTTACAATTGTGAGCATTAAAGCCAGAATTGCAAAATTAACTCATAATTCAGGCTTTCTTTCTCAGAAGTGGATGATATATACTCACAATTGTGAGAAATAAAGCCAGAATTGCAATATAAACTCATAATTTAGGCTTACTTTGACAAAAATGGATAACATAAACTCACAATTGTGAGAAATAAAGCCTGAATTGCAATATAAACTCATAATTCAGGCTTTCTTTCTCAAAAAATTGAAGATACATGCTCACAATTGTGAGAAATAAAGCCAGAATTGCAATATAAACTCATAATTCAGGCTTTCTTTCTCAAAAATGGATGATATAAACTTACAATTGTGAGAAATAAAGCCTGAATTGCAATATAAACTCATAATTCAGGCTTTCTTTCTCAAAAAATTGATGATATATACTCACAATTGTGAGAAATTAAGCCAGAATTGCAATATAAACTCATAATTCAGGCTTTCTTTCACAAAAATGGATAACATAAACTCACAATTGTGAGAAATAAAGCCAGAATTGCAATATAAACTCATAATTCAGGCTTTCTTTCTCAAAAATGGATGATATATTCTCACAGTTGTGAGAAATAAAGCCAGAATTGCAATATAATCTCATAATTAAGACTTTCTTTCTCAAACATGGATGATATAAACTTACAATTGTGAGCATTAAAGCCAGAATTGCAATATAAACTCATAATTCAGGCTTTCTTTCTCAAAAATGGATGAAATAAACTTACAATTGTGAGTTTATAAGCCAGAATTGCAATATAAACTCAGAATTCAGGCTTTCTTTCTCAAAAAATTGATGATATATACTCACAATTGTGAGAAATAAAGCCAGAATTGCAATATAAACTCATAATTCAGGCTTTCTTTCTCAAAAATGGATAACTTAAACTCACAATTGTGAGAAATAAAGCCAGAATTGCAATATAAACTCATCATTCAGGCTTTCTTTCTCAAAAATGGATAACTTAAACTCACAATTGTGAGAAATAAAGCCAGAATTGCAATATAAACTCATAATTAAGGCTTTCTTTCTCAAAAATGGATGATATAAACTTACAATTGTGAGCATTAAAGCCAGAATTGCAATATAAACTCACAATTCAGGCTTTCTTTCTCAGAAATGGATGATATATACTCACAATTGTGAGAAATAAAGCCAGAATTGCAATATAAACTCATAATTCAGACTTTCTTTCTCAAAAATAGATGATATAAACTTACAATTGTGAGTTTATAAGCCAGAATTGCAATATAAACTCATAATTCAGGCTTTCTTTCTCAAAAAATTGATGATACATGCTCACAATTGTGAGAAATAAAGCCAGAATTGCAATATAAACTCATAATTCAGGCTTTCTTTCTCAAAAATGGATGAAATAAACTTACAATTGTGAGAAATAAAGCCTGAATTGCAATATAAACTCATAATTCAGGCTTTCTTTCTCAAAAAATTGATGATATATACTCACAATTGTGAGAAGTAAAGCCAGAATTGCAATATGAACTGATAATTCAGGCTTTCTTTCTCAACAATGGATGATATAAACTTACGACTGTGAGCATTAAAGCCAGAATTGCAATATAAACTCAAAATTCAGGCTTTCTTTCTCAGAAATGGGTGATATATACTCACAATTGTGAGAAATTAAGCCAGAATTGCAAAATAAACTCATAATTCAGGCTTTCTTTCTCAGAAGTGGATGATATATACTCACAATTGTGAGAAATAAAGCCAGAATTGCAATATAAACTCATAATTCAGGCTTTCTTTCTCAGAAATGGGTGATATATACTCACAATTGTGAGAAATAAAGCCAGAATTGCAATATAAACTCATAATTCAGGCTTTCTTTCTCAGAAATGGATGATATAACCTAGCAATTGTGAGCAATAAAGTCAGAATTACAATATAAACTCATAATTTAGGCTTTCTTTCTCAAAATTGGATAACATAAACTCACAATTGTGAGAAATAAAGCCATAATTGCAATATAAACTCATAATTCAGGCTTTCTTTCTCAGAAATGGATGATATATACTCACAATTGTCAGAAATAAAGCCAGAATTGCAATATAATTTTTATAATTCAGGCTTTCTTTCTCAGAAATGGGTCATATATATACTCACAATTGTGAGAAATAAAGCCAGAATTGCAATATGAACTCATAATTCAGGCTTTCTTTCTCAGGAATGGATGATATAAACCCGCAATTGTGAGCAATAAAGCCAGAATTGCAATTTAAACCCATATTTCCGGCTTTCTTTCTCAAAAATGGATGATATATTCTCACAATTGTGAGAAACAAAGCCAGAATTGCAAAATTAACTCATAATTCAGGCTTTCTTTCTCAGAAATGGATGATATATACTCACAATTGTGAGAAATAAAGCCAGAATTGCAATATAAACTCATAATTTAGGCTTACTTTGACAAAAATGGATAACATAAACTCACAATTGTGAGAAATTAAGCCAGAATTGCAATATAATCTCATAATTAAGACTTTCTTTCTCAAAAAATTGATGATATATACTCACAATTGTGAGAAATAAAGCCAGAATTGCAATATAAACTCATAATTCAGGCTTTCTTTCTCAAAAATGGATAACTTAAACTCACAATTGTGAGAAATAAAGCCAGAATTGCAATATAAACTCATCATTCAGGCTTTCTTTCTCAAAAATGGATAACTTAAACTCACAATTGTGAGAAATAAAGCCAGAATTGCAATATAAACTCATAATTAAGGCTTTCTTTCTCAAAAATGGATGATATAAACTTACAATTGTGAGCATTAAAGCCAGAATTGCAATATAAACTCACAATTCAGGCTTTCTTTCTCAGAAATGGATGATATATACTCACAATTGTGAGAAATAAAGCCAGAATTGCAATATAAACTCATAATTCAGACTTTCTTTCTCAAAAATGGATGATATAAACTTACAATTGTGAGCATTAAAGCCAGAATTGCAATATAAACTCATAATTCAGGCTTTCTTTCTCAAAAATGGATGAAATAAACTTACAATTGTGAGTTTATAAGCCAGAATTGCAATATAAACTCATAATTCAGGCTTTCTTTCTCAAAAAATTGATGATACATGCTCACAATTGTGAGAAATAAAGCCAGAATTGCAATATAAACTCATAATTCAGGCTTTCTTTCTCAAAAATGGATGATATAAACTTACAATTGTGAGAAATAAAGCCTGAATTGCAATATAAACTCATAATTCAGGCTTTCTTTCTCAAAAAATTGATGATATATACTCACAATTGTGAGAAATTAAGCCAGAATTGCAATATAAACTCATAATTCAGGCTTTCTTTCACAAAAATGGATAACATAAACTCACAATTGTGAGAAATAAAGCCAGAATTGCAATATAAACTCATAATTCAGGCTTTCTTTCTCAAAAATGGATGATATATTCTCACAGTTGTGAGAAATAAAGCCAGAATTGCAATATAATCTCATAATTAAGACTTTCTTTCTCAAAAATGGATGATATAAACTTACAATTGTGTGCATTAAAGCCAGAATTGCAATATAAACTCATAATTCAGGCTTTCTTTCTCAAAAATGGATGAAATAAACTTACAATTGTGAGTTTATAAGCCAGAAATGCAATATAAACTCATAATTCAGGCTTTCTTTCTCAAAAAATTGATGATATATACTCACAATTGTGAGAAATGAAGCCTGAATTGCAATATAAACTCATAATTCAGGCTTTCTTTCTCAAAAATGGATGAAATAAACTTACAATTGTGAGTTTATAAGCCAGAATTGCAATATAAACTCATAATTCAGGCTTTCTTTCTCAAAAAATTGATGATACATGCTCACAATTGTGAGAAATAAAGCCAGAATTGCAATATAAACTCATAATTCAGGCTTTCTTTCTCAAAAATGGATGATATAAACTTACAATTGTGAGAAATAAAGCCTGAATTGCAATATAAACTCATAATTCAGGCTTTCTTTCTCAAAAAATTGATGATATATACTCACAATTGTGAGAAATTAAGCCAGAATTGCAATATAAACTCATAATTCAGGCTTTCTTTCACAAAAATGGATAACATAAACTCACAATTGTGAGAAATAAAGCCAGAATTGCAATATAAACTCATAATTCAGGCTTTCTTTCTCAAAAATGGATGATATATTCTCACAGTTGTGAGAAATAAAGCCAGAATTGCAATATGAACTGATAATTCAGGCTTTCTTTCTCAACAATGGATGCTATAAACTTCCAGGTATGAGCATTAAAGCCAGAATTGCAATATAAACTCATAATTGAGGCTTTCTTTCTCAAAAATGGATGATATAAACTTACAATTGTGAGCATTAAAGCAGAATTGCAATATAAACTCATAATTGAGGCTTTCTTTCTCAAAAATGGATGATATAAACTTACAATTGTGAGCATTAAAGCCAGAATTGCAAAATTAACTCATAATTCAGGCTTTCTTTCTCAGAAGTGGATGATATATACTCACAATTGTGAGAAATAAAGCCAGAATTGCAATATAAACTCATAATTTAGGCTTACTTTGACAAAAATGGATAACATAAACTCACAATTGTGAGAAATAAAGCCAGAATTGCAATATAAACTCATAATTCAGGCTTTCTTTCTCAGAAATGGATGATATATACTCACAGTTGTGAGAAATAAAGCCAGAATTGCAATATGAACTGATAATTCAGGCTTTCTTTCTCAACAATGGATGATATAAACTTCCAGTTGTGAGCATTAAAGCCAGAATTGCAATATAAACTCATAATTGAGGCTTTCTTTCTCAAAAATGGATGATATAAACTTCCAGTTGTGAGCATTAAAGCCAGAATTGCAATATAAACTCATAATTCAGGCTTTCTTTCTCAAAAATGGATGAAATAAACTTACAATTGTGAGTTTATAAGCCAGAATTGAAATATAAACTCAGAATTCAGGCTTTCTTTCTCAAAAAATTGATGATATATACTCACAATTGTGAGAAATAAAGCCAGAATTGCAATATAAACTCATAATTCAGACTTTCTTTCTCAAAAATGGATAACATAAACTAACAATTGTGAGAAATAAAGCCTGAATTGCAATATAAACTCATAATTCAGGCTTTCTTTCTCAAAAATGGATGAAATAAACTTACAATTGTGAGTTTATAAGCCAGAATTGCAATATAAACTCAGAATTCAGGCTTTCTTTCTCAAAAAATTGATGATATATACTCACAATTGTGAGAAATAAAGCCAGAATTGCAATATAAACTCATAATTCAGGCTTTCTTTCTCAAAAATGGATAACTTAAACTCACAATTGTGAGAAATAAAGTCAGAATTGCAATATAAACTCATAATTCAGGCTTTCTTTCTCAGAAATGGATGATATAACCTAGCAATTGTGAGCAATAAAGCCAGAATTACAATATAAACTCGTAATTTAGGCTTTCTTTCTCAAAATTGGATAACATAAACTCACAATTGTGAGAAATAAAGCCATAATTGCAATATAAACTCATAATTCAGGCTTTCTTTCTCAGAAATGGATGATATATACTCACAATTGTCAGAAATAAAGCCAGAATTGCAATATAATTTTTATAATTCAGGCTTTCTTTCTCAGAAATGGGTCATATATATACTCACAATTGTGAGAAATAAAGCCAGAATTGCAATATGAACTCATAATTCAGGCTTTCTTTCTCAGGAATGGATGATATAAACCCGCAATTGTGAGCAATAAAGCCAGAATTGCAATTTACACCCATATTTCCGGCTTTCTTTCTCAAAAATGGATGATATGTCCTCACAATTGTGAGAAACAAAGCCAGAATTGCAAAATTAACTCATAATTCAGGCTTTCTTTCTCAGAAATGGATGATATATACTCACAATTGTGAGAAATAAAGCCAGAATTGCAATATAAACTCATAATTTAGGCTTACTTCGACAAAAATGGATAACATAAACTCACAATTGTGAGAAATAAAGCCAGAATTGCAATATAAACTCATAATTCAGGCTTTCTTTCTCAGAAATGGATGATATATACTCACAGTTGTGAGAAATAAAGCCAGAATTGCAATATGAACTGATAATTCAGGCTTTCTTTCTCAACAATGGATGATATAAACTTCCAGTTGTGAGCATTAAAGCCAGAATTGCAATATAAACTCATAATTGAGGCTTTCTTTCTCAAAAATGGATGATATAAACTTACAATTGTGAGCATTAAAGCCAGAATTGCAATATAAACTCATAATTGAGGCTTTCTTTCTCAAAAATGGATGATATAAACTTACAATTGTGAGCATTAAAGCCAGAATTGCAAAATTAACTCATAATTCAGGCTTTCTTTCTCAGAAATGGATGATATATACTCACAATTGTGAGAAATAAAGCCAGAATTGCAATATAAACTCATAATTTAGGCTTACTTTGACAAAAATGGATAACATAAACTCACAATTGTGAGAAATAAAGCCTGAATTGCAATATAAACTCATAATTCAGGCTTTCTTTCTCAAAAAATTGAAGATACATGCTCACAATTGTGAGAAATAAAGCCAGAATTGCAATATAAACTCATAATTCAGGCTTTCTTTCTCAAAAATGGATGATATAAACTTACAATTGTGAGAAATAAAGCCTGAATTGCAATATAAACTCATAATTCAGGCTTTCTTTCTCAAAAAATTGATGATATATACTCACAATTGTGAGAAATTAAGCCAGAATTGCAATATAAACTCATAATTCAGGCTTTCTTTCTCAAAAATGGATGATATATTCTCACAGTTGTGAGAAATAAAGCCAGAATTGCAATATAATCTCATAATTAAGACTTTCTTTCTCAAACATGGATGATATAAACTTACAATTGTGAGCATTAAAGCCAGAATTGCAATATAAACTCATAATTCAGACTTTCTTTCTCAAAAATGGATAACATAAACTAACAATTGTGAGAAATAAAGCCTGAATTGCAATATAAACTCATAATTCAGGCTTTCTTTCTCAAATATGGATGAAATAAACTTACAATTGTGAGTTTATAAGCCAGAATTGCAATATAAACTCAGAATTCAGGCTTTCTTTCTCAAAAAATTTGATGATATATACTCACAATTGTGAGAAATAAAGCCAGAATTGCAATATAAACTCATAATTCAGGCTTTCTTTCTCAAAAATGGATAACTTAAACTCACAATTGTGAGAAATAAAGTCAGAATTGCAATATAAACTCATCATTCAGGCTTTCTTTCTCAAAAATGGATAACTTAAACTCACAATTGTGAGAAATAAAGCCAGAATTGCAATATAAACTCATAATTAAGGCTTTCTTTCTCAAAAATGGATGATATAAACTTACAATTGTGAGCATTAAAGCCAGAATTGCAATATAAACTCACAATTCAGGCTTTCTTTCTCAGGAATGGATGATATAAACCCGCAATTGTGAGCAATAAAGCCAGAATTGCAATTTAAACCCATATTTCCGGCTTTCTTTCTCAAAAATGGATGATATGTCCTCACAATTGTGAGAAACAAAGCCAGAATTGCAAAATTAACTCATAATTCAGGCTTTCTTTCTCAGAAATGGATGATATATACTCACAATTGTGAGAAATAAAGCCAGAATTGCAATATAAACTCATAATTTAGGCTTACTTTGACAAAAATGGATAACATAAACTCACAATTGTGAGAAATAAAGCCAGAATTGCAATATAAACTCATAATTCAGGCTTTCTTTCTCAGAAATGGATGATATATACTCACAGTTGTGAGAAATAAAGCCAGAATTGCAATATGAACTGATAATTCAGGCTTTCTTTCTCAACAATGGATGATATAAACTTCCAGTTGTGAGCATTAAAGCCAGAATTGCAATATAAA
Organism: Garra rufa; assembly: GCF_049309525.1. Lineage (NCBI taxonomy): Eukaryota > Metazoa > Chordata > Actinopteri > Cypriniformes > Cyprinidae > Garra > Garra rufa. The sequence continues at coordinate 14,819 of NW_027394452.1, read as the reverse complement.
CTCATAATTGAGGCTTTCTTTCTCAAAAATGGATGATATAAACTTACAATTGTGAGCATTAAAGCCAGAATTGCAAAATTAACTCATAATTCAGGCTTTCTTTCTCAGAAGTGGATGATATATACTCACAATTGTGAGAAATAAAGCCAGAATTGCAATATAAACTCATAATTTAGGCTTACTTTGACAAAAATGGATAACATAAACTCACAATTGTGAGAAATAAAGCCTGAATTGCAATATAAACTCATAATTCAGGCTTTCTTTCTCAAAAAATTGAAGATACATGCTCACAATTGTGAGAAATAAAGCCAGAATTGCAATATAAACTCATAATTCAGGCTTTCTTTCTCAAAAATGGATGAAATAAACTTACAATTGTGAGTTTATAAGCCAGAATTGCAATATAAACTCAGAATTCAGGCTTTCTTTCTCAAAAAATTGATGATATATACTCACAATTGTGAGAAATAAAGCCAGAATTGCAATATAAACTCATAATTCAGGCTTTCTTTCTCAAAAATGGATAACTTAAACTCACAATTGTGAGAAATAAAGCCAGAATTGCAATATAAACTCATCATTCAGGCTTTCTTTCTCAAAAATGGATAACTTAAACTCACAATTGTGAGAAATAAAGCCAGAATTGCAATATAAACTCATAATTAAGGCTTTCTTTCTCAAAAATGGATGATATAAACTTACAATTGTGAGCATTAAAGCCAGAATTGCAATATAAACTCACAATTCAGGCTTTCTTTCTCAGAAATGGATGATATATACTCACAATTGTGAGAAATAAAGCCAGAATTGCAATATAAACTCATAATTCAGACTTTCTTTCTCAAAAATAGATGATATAAACTTACAATTGTGAGTTTATAAGCCAGAATTGCAATATAAACTCATAATTCAGGCTTTCTTTCTCAAAAAATTGATGATACATGCTCACAATTGTGAGAAATAAAGCCAGAATTGCAATATAAACTCATAATTCAGGCTTTCTTTCTCAAAAATGGATGAAATAAACTTACAATTGTGAGAAATAAAGCCTGAATTGCAATATAAACTCATAATTCAGGCTTTCTTTCTCAAAAAATTGATGATATATACTCACAATTGTGAGAAGTAAAGCCAGAATTGCAATATGAACTGATAATTCAGGCTTTCTTTCTCAACAATGGATGATATAAACTTACGACTGTGAGCATTAAAGCCAGAATTGCAATATAAACTCAAAATTCAGGCTTTCTTTCTCAGAAATGGGTGATATATACTCACAATTGTGAGAAATTAAGCCAGAATTGCAAAATAAACTCATAATTCAGGCTTTCTTTCTCAGAAGTGGATGATATATACTCACAATTGTGAGAAATAAAGCCAGAATTGCAATATAAACTCATAATTCAGGCTTTCTTTCTCAGAAATGGGTGATATATACTCACAATTGTGAGAAATAAAGCCAGAATTGCAATATAAACTCATAATTCAGGCTTTCTTTCTCAGAAATGGATGATATAACCTAGCAATTGTGAGCAATAAAGTCAGAATTACAATATAAACTCATAATTTAGGCTTTCTTTCTCAAAATTGGATAACATAAACTCACAATTGTGAGAAATAAAGCCATAATTGCAATATAAACTCATAATTCAGGCTTTCTTTCTCAGAAATGGATGATATATACTCACAATTGTCAGAAATAAAGCCAGAATTGCAATATAATTTTTATAATTCAGGCTTTCTTTCTCAGAAATGGGTCATATATATACTCACAATTGTGAGAAATAAAGCCAGAATTGCAATATGAACTCATAATTCAGGCTTTCTTTCTCAGGAATGGATGATATAAACCCGCAATTGTGAGCAATAAAGCCAGAATTGCAATTTAAACCCATATTTCCGGCTTTCTTTCTCAAAAATGGATGATATATTCTCACAATTGTGAGAAACAAAGCCAGAATTGCAAAATTAACTCATAATTCAGGCTTTCTTTCTCAGAAATGGATGATATATACTCACAATTGTGAGAAATAAAGCCAGAATTGCAATATAAACTCATAATTTAGGCTTACTTTGACAAAAATGGATAACATAAACTCACAATTGTGAGAAATTAAGCCAGAATTGCAATATAATCTCATAATTAAGACTTTCTTTCTCAAAAAATTGATGATATATACTCACAATTGTGAGAAATAAAGCCAGAATTGCAATATAAACTCATAATTCAGGCTTTCTTTCTCAAAAATGGATAACTTAAACTCACAATTGTGAGAAATAAAGCCAGAATTGCAATATAAACTCATCATTCAGGCTTTCTTTCTCAAAAATGGATAACTTAAACTCACAATTGTGAGAAATAAAGCCAGAATTGCAATATAAACTCATAATTAAGGCTTTCTTTCTCAAAAATGGATGATATAAACTTACAATTGTGAGCATTAAAGCCAGAATTGCAATATAAACTCACAATTCAGGCTTTCTTTCTCAGAAATGGATGATATATACTCACAATTGTGAGAAATAAAGCCAGAATTGCAATATAAACTCATAATTCAGACTTTCTTTCTCAAAAATGGATGATATAAACTTACAATTGTGAGCATTAAAGCCAGAATTGCAATATAAACTCATAATTCAGGCTTTCTTTCTCAAAAATGGATGAAATAAACTTACAATTGTGAGTTTATAAGCCAGAATTGCAATATAAACTCATAATTCAGGCTTTCTTTCTCAAAAAATTGATGATACATGCTCACAATTGTGAGAAATAAAGCCAGAATTGCAATATAAACTCATAATTCAGGCTTTCTTTCTCAAAAATGGATGATATAAACTTACAATTGTGAGAAATAAAGCCTGAATTGCAATATAAACTCATAATTCAGGCTTTCTTTCTCAAAAAATTGATGATATATACTCACAATTTTGAGAAATTAAGCCAGAATTGCAATATAAACTCATAATTCAGGCTTTCTTTCACAAAAATGGATAACATAAACTCACAATTGTGAGAAATAAAGCCAGAATTGCAATATAAACTCATAATTCAGGCTTTCTTTCTCAAAAATGGATGATATATTCTCACAGTTGTGAGAAATAAAGCCAGAATTGCAATATAATCTCATAATTAAGACTTTCTTTCTCAAAAATGGATGATATAAACTTACAATTGTGTGCATTAAAGCCAGAATTGCAATATAAACTCATAATTCAGGCTTTCTTTCTCAAAAATGGATGAAATAAACTTACAATTGTGAGTTTATAAGCCAGAAATGCAATATAAACTCATAATTCAGGCTTTCTTTCTCAAAAAATTGATGATATATACTCACAATTGTGAGAAATGAAGCCTGAATTGCAATATAAACTCATAATTCAGGCTTTCTTTCTCAAAAATGGATGAAATAAACTTACAATTGTGAGTTTATAAGCCAGAATTGCAATATAAACTCATAATTCAGGCTTTCTTTCTCAAAAAATTGATGATACATGCTCACAATTGTGAGAAATAAAGCCAGAATTGCAATATAAACTCATAATTCAGGCTTTCTTTCTCAAAAATGGATGATATAAACTTACAATTGTGAGAAATAAAGCCTGAATTGCAATATAAACTCATAATTCAGGCTTTCTTTCTCAAAAAATTGATGATATATACTCACAATTGTGAGAAATTAAGCCAGAATTGCAATATAAACTCATAATTCAGGCTTTCTTTCACAAAAATGGATAACATAAACTCACAATTGTGAGAAATAAAGCCAGAATTGCAATATAAACTCATAATTCAGGCTTTCTTTCTCAAAAATGGATGATATATTCTCACAGTTGTGAGAAATAAAGCCAGAATTGCAATATGAACTGATAATTCAGGCTTTCTTTCTCAACAATGGATGCTATAAACTTCCAGGTATGAGCATTAAAGCCAGAATTGCAATATAAACTCATAATTGAGGCTTTCTTTCTCAAAAATGGATGATATAAACTTACAATTGTGAGCATTAAAGCAGAATTGCAATATAAACTCATAATTGAGGCTTTCTTTCTCAAAAATGGATGATATAAACTTACAATTGTGAGCATTAAAGCCAGAATTGCAAAATTAACTCATAATTCAGGCTTTCTTTCTCAGAAGTGGATGATATATACTCACAATTGTGAGAAATAAAGCCAGAATTGCAATATAAACTCATAATTTAGGCTTACTTTGACAAAAATGGATAACATAAACTCACAATTGTGAGAAATAAAGCCAGAATTGCAATATAAACTCATAATTCAGGCTTTCTTTCTCAGAAATGGATGATATATACTCACAGTTGTGAGAAATAAAGCCAGAATTGCAATATGAACTGATAATTCAGGCTTTCTTTCTCAACAATGGATGATATAAACTTCCAGTTGTGAGCATTAAAGCCAGAATTGCAATATAAACTCATAATTGAGGCTTTCTTTCTCAAAAATGGATGATATAAACTTCCAGTTGTGAGCATTAAAGCCAGAATTGCAATATAAACTCATAATTCAGGCTTTCTTTCTCAAAAATGGATGAAATAAACTTACAATTGTGAGTTTATAAGCCAGAATTGAAATATAAACTCAGAATTCAGGCTTTCTTTCTCAAAAAATTGATGATATATACTCACAATTGTGAGAAATAAAGCCAGAATTGCAATATAAACTCATAATTCAGACTTTCTTTCTCAAAAATGGATAACATAAACTAACAATTGTGAGAAATAAAGCCTGAATTGCAATATAAACTCATAATTCAGGCTTTCTTTCTCAAAAATGGATGAAATAAACTTACAATTGTGAGTTTATAAGCCAGAATTGCAATATAAACTCAGAATTCAGGCTTTCTTTCTCAAAAAATTGATGATATATACTCACAATTGTGAGAAATAAAGCCAGAATTGCAATATAAACTCATAATTCAGGCTTTCTTTCTCAAAAATGGATAACTTAAACTCACAATTGTGAGAAATAAAGTCAGAATTGCAATATAAACTCATAATTCAGGCTTTCTTTCTCAGAAATGGATGATATAACCTAGCAATTGTGAGCAATAAAGCCAGAATTACAATATAAACTCGTAATTTAGGCTTTCTTTCTCAAAATTGGATAACATAAACTCACAATTGTGAGAAATAAAGCCATAATTGCAATATAAACTCATAATTCAGGCTTTCTTTCTCAGAAATGGATGATATATACTCACAATTGTCAGAAATAAAGCCAGAATTGCAATATAATTTTTATAATTCAGGCTTTCTTTCTCAGAAATGGGTCATATATATACTCACAATTGTGAGAAATAAAGCCAGAATTGCAATATGAACTCATAATTCAGGCTTTCTTTCTCAGGAATGGATGATATAAACCCGCAATTGTGAGCAATAAAGCCAGAATTGCAATTTACACCCATATTTCCGGCTTTCTTTCTCAAAAATGGATGATATGTCCTCACAATTGTGAGAAACAAAGCCAGAATTGCAAAATTAACTCATAATTCAGGCTTTCTTTCTCAGAAATGGATGATATATACTCACAATTGTGAGAAATAAAGCCAGAATTGCAATATAAACTCATAATTTAGGCTTACTTCGACAAAAATGGATAACATAAACTCACAATTGTGAGAAATAAAGCCAGAATTGCAATATAAACTCATAATTCAGGCTTTCTTTCTCAGAAATGGATGATATATACTCACAGTTGTGAGAAATAAAGCCAGAATTGCAATATGAACTGATAATTCAGGCTTTCTTTCTCAACAATGGATGATATAAACTTCCAGTTGTGAGCATTAAAGCCAGAATTGCAATATAAACTCATAATTGAGGCTTTCTTTCTCAAAAATGGATGATATAAACTTACAATTGTGAGCATTAAAGCCAGAATTGCAATATAAACTCATAATTGAGGCTTTCTTTCTCAAAAATGGATGATATAAACTTACAATTGTGAGCATTAAAGCCAGAATTGCAAAATTAACTCATAATTCAGGCTTTCTTTCTCAGAAATGGATGATATATACTCACAATTGTGAGAAATAAAGCCAGAATTGCAATATAAACTCATAATTTAGGCTTACTTTGACAAAAATGGATAACATAAACTCACAATTGTGAGAAATAAAGCCTGAATTGCAATATAAACTCATAATTCAGGCTTTCTTTCTCAAAAAATTGAAGATACATGCTCACAATTGTGAGAAATAAAGCCAGAATTGCAATATAAACTCATAATTCAGGCTTTCTTTCTCAAAAATGGATGATATAAACTTACAATTGTGAGAAATAAAGCCTGAATTGCAATATAAACTCATAATTCAGGCTTTCTTTCTCAAAAAATTGATGATATATACTCACAATTGTGAGAAATTAAGCCAGAATTGCAATATAAACTCATAATTCAGGCTTTCTTTCTCAAAAATGGATGATATATTCTCACAGTTGTGAGAAATAAAGCCAGAATTGCAATATAATCTCATAATTAAGACTTTCTTTCTCAAACATGGATGATATAAACTTACAATTGTGAGCATTAAAGCCAGAATTGCAATATAAACTCATAATTCAGGCTTTCTTTCTCAAAAATGGATGAAATAAACTTACAATTGTGAGTTTATAAGCCAGAATTGCAATATAAACTCAGAATTCAGGCTTTCTTTCTCAAAAAATTGATGATATATACTCACAATTGTGAGAAATAAAGCCAGAATTGCAATATAAACTCATAATTCAGGCTTTCTTTCTCAAAAATGGATAACTTAAACTCACAATTGTGAGAAATAAAGCCAGAATTGCAATATAAACTCATCATTCAGGCTTTCTTTCTCAAAAATGGATAACTTAAACTCACAATTGTGAGAAATAAAGCCAGAATTGCAATATAAACTCATAATTAAGGCTTTCTTTCTCAAAAATGGATGATATAAACTTACAATTGTGAGCATTAAAGCCAGAATTGCAATATAAACTCACAATTCAGGCTTTCTTTCTCAGAAATGGATGATATATACTCACAATTGTGAGAAATAAAGCCAGAATTGCAATATAAACTCATAATTCAGACTTTCTTTCTCAAAAATGGATGATATAAACTTACAATTGTGAGCATTAAAGCCAGAATTGCAATATAAACTCATAATTCAGGCTTTCTTTCTCAAAAATGGATGAAATAAACTTACAATTATGAGTTTATAAGCCAGAATTGCAATATAAACTCATAATTCAGGCTTTCTTTCTCAAAAAATTGATGATACATGCTCACAATTGTGAGAAATAAAGCCAGAATTGCAATATAAACTCATAATTCAGGCTTTCTTTCTCAAAAATGGATGATATAAACTTACAATTGTGAGAAATAAAGCCTGAATTGCAATATAAACTCATAATTCAGGCTTTCTTTCTCAAAAAATTGATGATATATACTCACAATTGTGAGAAATTAAGCCAGAATTGCAATATAAACTCATAATTCAGGCTTTCTTTCACAAAAATGGATAACATAAACTCACAATTGTGAGAAATAAAGCCAGAATTGCAATATAAACTCATAATTCAGGCTTTCTTTCTCAAAAATGGATGATATATTCTCACAGTTGTGAGAAATAAAGCCAGAATTGCAATATAATCTCATAATTAAGACTTTCTTTCTCAAAAATGGATGATATAAACTTACAATTGTGTGCATTAAAGCCAGAATTGCAATATAAACTCATAATTCAGGCTTTCTTTCTCAAAAATGGATGAAATAAACTTACAATTGTGAGTTTATAAGCCAGAAATGCAATATAAACTCATAATTCAGGCTTTCTTTCTCAAAAAATTGATGATATATACTCACAATTGTGAGAAATGAAGCCTGAATTGCAATATAAACTCATAATTCAGGCTTTCTTTCTCAAAAATGGATGAAATAAACTTACAATTGTGAGTTTATAAGCCAGAATTGCAATATAAACTCATAATTCAGGCTTTCTTTCTCAAAAAATTGATGATACATGCTCACAATTGTGAGAAATAAAGCCAGAATTGCAATATAAACTCATAATTCAGGCTTTCTTTCTCAAAAATGGATGATATAAACTTACAATTGTGAGAAATAAAGCCTGAATTGCAATATAAACTCATAATTCAGGCTTTCTTTCTCAAAAAATTGATGATATATACTCACAATTGTGAGAAATTAAGCCAGAATTGCAATATAAACTCATAATTCAGGCTTTCTTTCACAAAAATGGATAACATAAACTCACAATTGTGAGAAATAAAGCCAGAATTGCAATATAAACTCATAATTCAGGCTTTCTTTCTCAAAAATGGATGATATATTCTCACAGTTGTGAGAAATAAAGCCAGAATTGCAATATGAACTGATAATTCAGGCTTTCTTTCTCAACAATGGATGCTATAAACTTCCAGTTGTGAGCATTAAAGCCAGAATTGCAATATAAACTCATAATTGAGGCTTTCTTTCTCAAAAATGGATGATATAAACTTACAATTGTGAGCATTAAAGCCAGAATTGCAATATAAACTCATAATTGAGGCTTTCTTTCTCAAAAATGGATGATATAAACTTACAATTGTGAGCATTAAAGCCAGAATTGCAAAATTAACTCATAATTCAGGCTTTCTTTCTCAGAAGTGGATGATATAAACTTCCAGTTGTGAGCATTAAAGCCAGAATTGCAATATAAACTTATAATTCAGGCTTTCTTTCTCAAAAATGGATGAAATAAACTTACAATTGTGAGTTTATAAGCCAGAATTGAAATATAAACTCAGAATTCAGGCTTTCTTTCTCAAAAAATTGATGATATATACTCACAATTGTGAGAAATAAAGCCAGAATTGCAATATAAACTCATAATTCAGACTTTCTTTCTCAAAAATGGATAACATAAACTAACAATTGTGAGAAATAAAGCCTGAATTGCAATATAAACTCATAATTCAGGCTTTCTTTCTCAAATATGGATGAAATAAACTTACAATTGTGAGTTTATAAGCCAGAATTGCAATATAAACTCAGAATTCAGGCTTTCTTTCTCAAAAAATTTGATGATATATACTCACAATTGTGAGAAATAAAGCCAGAATTGCAATATAAACTCATAATTCAGGCTTTCTTTCTCAAAAATGGATAACTTAAACTCACAATTGTGAGAAATAAAGTCAGAATTGCAATATAAACTCATCATTCAGGCTTTCTTTCTCAAAAATGGATAACTTAAACTCACAATTGTGAGAAATAAAGCCAGAATTGCAATATAAACTCATAATTAAGGCTTTCTTTCTCAAAAATGGATGATATAAACTTACAATTGTGAGCATTAAAGCCAGAATTGCAATATAAACTCACAATTCAGGCTTTCTTTCTCAGGAATGGATGATATAAACCCGCAATTGTGAGCAATAAAGCCAGAATTGCAATTTAAACCCATATTTCCGGCTTTCTTTCTCAAAAATGGATGATATGTCCTCACAATTGTGAGAAACAAAGCCAGAATTGCAAAATTAACTCATAATTCAGGCTTTCTTTCTCAGAAATGGATGATATATACTCACAATTGTGAGAAATAAAGCCAGAATTGCAATATAAACTCATAATTTAGGCTTACTTTGACAAAAATGGATAACATAAACTCACAATTGTGAGAAATAAAGCCAGAATTGCAATATAAACTCATAATTCAGGCTTTCTTTCTCAGAAATGGATGATATATACTCACAGTTGTGAGAAATAAAGCCAGAATTGCAATATGAACTGATAATTCAGGCTTTCTTTCTCAACAATGGATGATATAAACTTCCAGTTGTGAGCATTAAAGCCAGAATTGCAATATAAACTCATAATTGAGGCTTTCTTTCTCAAAAATGGATGATATAAACTTACAATTGTGAGCATTAAAGCCAGAATTGCAAAATTAACTCATAATTCAGGCTTTCTTTCTCAGAAGTGGATGATATATACTCACAATTGTGAGAAATAAAGCCAGAATTGCAATATAAACTCATAATTTAGGCTTACTTTGACAAAAATGGATAACATAAACTCACAATTGTGAGAAATAAAGCCTGAATTGCAATATAAACTCATAATTCAGGCTTTCTTTCTCAAAAAATTGAAGATACATGCTCACAATTGTGAGAAATAAAGCCAGAATTGCAATATAAACTCATAATTCAGGCTTTCTTTCTCAAAAATGGATGATATAAACTTACAATTGTGAGAAATAAAGCCTGAATTGCAATATAAACTCATAATTCAGGCTTTCTTTCTCAAAAAATTGATGATATATACTCACAATTGTGAGAAATTAAGCCAGAATTGCAATATAAACTCATAATTCAGGCTTTCTTTCACAAAAATGGATAACATAAACTCACAATTGTGAGAAATAAAGCCAGAATTGCAATATAAACTCATAATTCAGGCTTTCTTTCTCAAAAATGGATGATATATTCTCACAGTTGTGAGAAATAAAGCCAGAATTGCAATATAATCTCATAATTAAGACTTTCTTTCTCAAACATGGATGATATAAACTTACAATTGTGAGCATTAAAGCCAGAATTGCAATATAAACTCATAATTCAGGCTTTCTTTCTCAAAAATGGATGAAATAAACTTACAATTGTGAGTTTATAAGCCAGAATTGCAATATAAACTCAGAATTCAGGCTTTCTTTCTCAAAAAATTGATGATATATACTCACAATTGTGAGAAATAAAGCCAGAATTGCAATATAAACTCATAATTCAGGCTTTCTTTCTCAAAAATGGATAACTTAAACTCACAATTGTGAGAAATAAAGCCAGAATTGCAATATAAACTCATCATTCAGGCTTTCTTTCTCAAAAATGGATAACTTAAACTCACAATTGTGAGAAATAAAGCCAGAATTGCAATATAAACTCATAATTAAGGCTTTCTTTCTCAAAAATGGATGATATAAACTTACAATTGTGAGCATTAAAGCCAGAATTGCAATATAAACTCACAATTCAGGCTTTCTTTCTCAGAAATGGATGATATATACTCACAATTGTGAGAAATAAAGCCAGAATTGCAATATAAACTCATAATTCAGACTTTCTTTCTCAAAAATAGATGATATAAACTTACAATTGTGAGTTTATAAGCCAGAATTGCAATATAAACTCATAATTCAGGCTTTCTTTCTCAAAAAATTGATGATACATGCTCACAATTGTGAGAAATAAAGCCAGAATTGCAATATAAACTCATAATTCAGGCTTTCTTTCTCAAAAATGGATGAAATAAACTTACAATTGTGAGAAATAAAGCCTGAATTGCAATATAAACTCATAATTCAGGCTTTCTTTCTCAAAAAATTGATGATATATACTCACAATTGTGAGAAGTAAAGCCAGAATTGCAATATGAACTGATAATTCAGGCTTTCTTTCTCAACAATGGATGATATAAACTTACGACTGTGAGCATTAAAGCCAGAATTGCAATATAAACTCAAAATTCAGGCTTTCTTTCTCAGAAATGGGTGATATATACTCACAATTGTGAGAAATTAAGCCAGAATTGCAAAATAAACTCATAATTCAGGCTTTCTTTCTCAGAAGTGGATGATATATACTCACAATTGTGAGAAATAAAGCCAGAATTGCAATATAAACTCATAATTCAGGCTTTCTTTCTCAGAAATGGGTGATATATACTCACAATTGTGAGAAATAAAGCCAGAATTGCAATATAAACTCATAATTCAGGCTTTCTTTCTCAGAAATGGATGATATAACCTAGCAATTGTGAGCAATAAAGTCAGAATTACAATATAAACTCATAATTTAGGCTTTCTTTCTCAAAATTGGATAACATAAACTCACAATTGTGAGAAATAAAGCCATAATTGCAATATAAACTCATAATTCAGGCTTTCTTTCTCAGAAATGGATGATATATACTCACAATTGTCAGAAATAAAGCCAGAATTGCAATATAATTTTTATAATTCAGGCTTTCTTTCTCAGAAATGGGTCATATATATACTCACAATTGTGAGAAATAAAGCCAGAATTGCAATATGAACTCATAATTCAGGCTTTCTTTCTCAGGAATGGATGATATAAACCCGCAATTGTGAGCAATAAAGCCAGAATTGCAATTTAAACCCATATTTCCGGCTTTCTTTCTCAAAAATGGATGATATATTCTCACAATTGTGAGAAACAAAGCCAGAATTGCAAAATTAACTCATAATTCAGGCTTTCTTTCTCAGAAATGGATGATATATACTCACAATTGTGAGAAATAAAGCCAGAATTGCAATATAAACTCATAATTTAGGCTTACTTTGACAAAAATGGATAACATAAACTCACAATTGTGAGAAATTAAGCCAGAATTGCAATATAATCTCATAATTAAGACTTTCTTTCTCAAAAAATTGATGATATATACTCACAATTGTGAGAAATAAAGCCAGAATTGCAATATAAACTCATAATTCAGGCTTTCTTTCTCAAAAATGGATAACTTAAACTCACAATTGTGAGAAATAAAGCCAGAATTGCAATATAAACTCATCATTCAGGCTTTCTTTCTCAAAAATGGATAACTTAAACTCACAATTGTGAGAAATAAAGCCAGAATTGCAATATAAACTCATAATTAAGGCTTTCTTTCTCAAAAATGGATGATATAAACTTACAATTGTGAGCATTAAAGCCAGAATTGCAATATAAACTCACAATTCAGGCTTTCTTTCTCAGAAATGGATGATATATACTCACAATTGTGAGAAATAAAGCCAGAATTGCAATATAAACTCATAATTCAGACTTTCTTTCTCAAAAATGGATGATATAAACTTACAATTGTGAGCATTAAAGCCAGAATTGCAATATAAACTCATAATTCAGGCTTTCTTTCTCAAAAATGGATGAAATAAACTTACAATTGTGAGTTTATAAGCCAGAATTGCAATATAAACTCATAATTCAGGCTTTCTTTCTCAAAAAATTGATGATACATGCTCACAATTGTGAGAAATAAAGCCAGAATTGCAATATAAACTCATAATTCAGGCTTTCTTTCTCAAAAATGGATGATATAAACTTACAATTGTGAGAAATAAAGCCTGAATTGCAATATAAACTCATAATTCAGGCTTTCTTTCTCAAAAAATTGATGATATATACTCACAATTGTGAGAAATTAAGCCAGAATTGCAATATAAACTCATAATTCAGGCTTTCTTTCACAAAAATGGATAACATAAACTCACAATTGTGAGAAATAAAGCCAGAATTGCAATATAAACTCATAATTCAGGCTTTCTTTCTCAAAAATGGATGATATATTCTCACAGTTGTGAGAAATAAAGCCAGAATTGCAATATAATCTCATAATTAAGACTTTCTTTCTCAAAAATGGATGATATAAACTTACAATTGTGTGCATTAAAGCCAGAATTGCAATATAAACTCATAATTCAGGCTTTCTTTCTCAAAAATGGATGAAATAAACTTACAATTGTGAGTTTATAAGCCAGAAATGCAATATAAACTCATAATTCAGGCTTTCTTTCTCAAAAAATTGATGATATATACTCACAATTGTGAGAAATGAAGCCTGAATTGCAATATAAACTCATAATTCAGGCTTTCTTTCTCAAAAATGGATGAAATAAACTTACAATTGTGAGTTTATAAGCCAGAATTGCAATATAAACTCATAATTCAGGCTTTCTTTCTCAAAAAATTGATGATACATGCTCACAATTGTGAGAAATAAAGCCAGAATTGCAATATAAACTCATAATTCAGGCTTTCTTTCTCAAAAATGGATGATATAAACTTACAATTGTGAGAAATAAAGCCTGAATTGCAATATAAACTCATAATTCAGGCTTTCTTTCTCAAAAAATTGATGATATATACTCACAATTGTGAGAAATTAAGCCAGAATTGCAATATAAACTCATAATTCAGGCTTTCTTTCACAAAAATGGATAACATAAACTCACAATTGTGAGAAATAAAGCCAGAATTGCAATATAAACTCATAATTCAGGCTTTCTTTCTCAAAAATGGATGATATATTCTCACAGTTGTGAGAAATAAAGCCAGAATTGCAATATGAACTGATAATTCAGGCTTTCTTTCTCAACAATGGATGCTATAAACTTCCAGGTATGAGCATTAAAGCCAGAATTGCAATATAAACTCATAATTGAGGCTTTCTTTCTCAAAAATGGATGATATAAACTTACAATTGTGAGCATTAAAGCAGAATTGCAATATAAACTCATAATTGAGGCTTTCTTTCTCAAAAATGGATGATATAAACTTACAATTGTGAGCATTAAAGCCAGAATTGCAAAATTAACTCATAATTCAGGCTTTCTTTCTCAGAAGTGGATGATATATACTCACAATTGTGAGAAATAAAGCCAGAATTGCAATATAAACTCATAATTTAGGCTTACTTTGACAAAAATGGATAACATAAACTCACAATTGTGAGAAATAAAGCCAGAATTGCAATATAAACTCATAATTCAGGCTTTCTTTCTCAGAAATGGATGATATATACTCACAGTTGTGAGAAATAAAGCCAGAATTGCAATATGAACTGATAATTCAGGCTTTCTTTCTCAACAATGGATGATATAAACTTCCAGTTGTGAGCATTAAAGCCAGAATTGCAATATAAACTCATAATTGAGGCTTTCTTTCTCAAAAATGGATGATATAAACTTCCAGTTGTGAGCATTAAAGCCAGAATTGCAATATAAACTCATAATTCAGGCTTTC